>NC_043999.1:16947995-17250495 GCF_902150065.1 Myripristis murdjan
AAATGGTATTTTGCCCAAAATATTGGTGTACTCCTTTAAGTTATTGTAAATTAAAACATACAGTAAATTACCTATAGACATACACTATATTGCCAAAAGTATTCGCTCGGCTGCCTTCACACGCATATGAACATGAGTGACATCCCATTCTTAAACCATAGGATTTAATATGATGTTGGCCCACCCTTTGCAGCTAGAACAGCTTCAACTCTTCTAGGAAGGCTTTCCACAAGGTTTAGGAGTGTGTTTATGGGAATTTTAGACCATTCTTCCAGAAGTGCATTTGTGAGGTCAAACACTGATGTTGGACAAGAAGGCCTGGCTCGCAGTCTCCACTCTAATTCATCCCAAAGGTGTTGTATCAGGTTGAGGTCAGGACTCTGTGCAGGCCAGTCAAGTTCTTCCACACCAAACTGGTTCATCCATGTCTTTATGGACCTTGCTTTGTGCACTGGTGCGCAGTCATGTTGGAAAAGGAAGGGGCCATCTCCAAACAGTTCCCACAAAGTTGGGAGCATGAAATTGTCCAAAATGTCTTGGTATGCTGAAGCATTAAGAGTTCCTTTCACTGGAACTAAGGGGCCGAGCCCAACGTCCGAAAAACAACCCCACACCATAATCCCCCCTCCACCAAACTTTACACTCGGCACAATGCAGTCAGACAAGTACCGTTCTCCTGGCAACTGCCAAACCCAGACTCGTCCATCAGATTGCCAGACGGAGAAGCGTGACTCGTCACTGCAGAGAACACGTCTCCACTGCTCTAGAGTCCAGTGGCAGTGTGCTTTACACCGCTGCATCCGACGCTTTGCATTGCGCTTGGTGATGTAAGGCTTGGATGCAGCTGCTCGGCCATGGAAACCCATTCCATGAAGCTCTCTACGCTAATCTGAGCTAATCTGAAGATCACATGAAGTTTAAAGGTCTGTAGCTATTGACTCTGCAGAAAGTTGGCGTCCTCTGCGCACTATGCGTCTCAGCATCCGCTGACCCCGCTCTGTGATTTTATGTGGCCTACCACTCCGTGGCTGAGTTGCTGTCGTTCCCAATCGCTTCTACTTTGTTATAGTACCACTAACAGTTGATTGTGGAATATTTAGTAGCGAGGAAGTTTCACAACTGGACTTACTGCACAGGTGGCATCCTATTACATTACTATTACAGCACCATGCTGGAATTCACTGAGCTCCTGAGAGCGACCCATTCTTTCACAAATGTTTGTAGAAGTAGTCTGCATGCCTAGGTGCTTGATTTTATACACCTGTGGTCATGGAAGTGATTGGAACACCTGAATTCAATGATTTGGATAGATGAGCGAATACTTTTGGCAATATAGTGTAAGTGTTACATTATTAGTATTTGTATAGGCAGGTATAACATTATATGCCTCTACACATTTACAAAGATAACTAACTATTTAATTATCTATCTGCCAGCTTTGACATATTTGTCTGTTTCCATTGTCAAGAAACAGTAAAATGAACCATTCAGCAATTTTAAGACACCAACTGGACATTACTGATTTAACCAAAGAGCCCCCAAAATGACTGGAGCAATTGAGTGTAGCTGTGGCCCTTATACACTGTATGTATTAGACACTGAAGTCTTAACAAACCATGGTTCACTAGATTAATGAGCTCATTTCTTGATGAATAAATTTCTCTCTTCATTAGCCTGGACGCTATAAATGATTCTGTCAATTGCTTCAGGCAAATCTGAGGATGACAGGGAGAAAGAATAGGCACAGTGCGGCGTTAAAAAAGAAGGGGGAGCTGTGTGTGAAACTGAACATGTGTGATAGAAAGAGAGAGAATAGATTAAACTGAGTGAAGGAAGCGTTATGCGTACGTGTGTACAGGTGTTGTTGTATGTGAGAAAAAGACTGGGAAAGAAAACACTACAGATGGTTATGTTCGTGTTTCTACCTATTAACAAAGTTAAAGAGAGAAAACACATGGTTTCAGTTTTACTGGGGAAAAAGTTTCAACAGAACTTCAGTTATAACTTGCAAGTGTTGCAGTGTTTCTAAAACTAAATTTGCCACAATGATGGTGGCATGACAAAAACAGCAGTATATCTGATATCACTTTATTTGGACAGTCCAGTAGTATCAACTTAGTATCAATCTAACCTTAATGTGAATGTGATCTCTTACAAAGGTGATATTAAGTTCTGTGTACAAGAAAACAAATTTCGAAATATTTCTGTAACATTGATTGGATTTTGGATAGTTTTTTTTTGTTTGTTTGTTTGTTTCTTGCATATTACTCATATGACTGTAATTCCATTGCTGAGGCACACTTTTCCTCCTAAAACAAAGTTTTAAAAAATATTGCAGGTTCTGCATAAGAAAATGAACATTTTTGTATGAAAGAAGAGAGAAAAAAAAAAAACTTTAACTGGAAAATACTTGCTGGAGTCTTACTAGGAGTCCACTCAGACTTCACTCACGACAAGGTTTCCAGTCTGCCGAGAGCTCAGCTGCCAGAAAATCTCAACAGTGTGCCAATAACAGAAACTTTGTTGAAGAGCAGACGGAAGTGTGATGAGGCTCTAAATGGAGTGCTCTCAAACCACTGTGCTGGATCCACAGACAACGATGATGTACTTTTCCAAAGGAGGAGAAAGAGCAAAAGTGACAGAAAATGGAAGGAAAGTGCTTTGTCTCTGCGTTGGATATTCTTGGACCTTCAAGGCGACTCTCTGCCGGAGATGAACAGAACAACAGAATAATATTTCACCCTGTTGAAAGCATGGCAGAAATAGCACTTGGAACTCTCAGAAGCGGAGGCGTAAACTGCTTTATGGCTAGAGAACACGCGTGTGTGTTTGTGTGTGTGTGTGTGTGTGTGTGTGTGTGTGTTTATTAGTTCTGTGTTCACCCCTGTTCTTGTGTGTGTGTTGCAGCATGAGCGCTGTGATGCTGTGATTCCATAACTAATGTAAGGAGTGAGAGAGAGAGCGAGAGAGAGGGAGAGAGAGAGGGAGAGAGAGAGAGAGAGAGAGAGAGAGAGAGAGAGAGGAAAAGATGAGATGGAAGAGAAAGAAACATTGTGTACGTATGTGAGTGTGTGTGTGTGTGTGTGTGTGTGTGTGTGTGTGCGTGTGTACTCTACATCACCATCTAGTCAGGTCATTATTTCTTCCTCCATTCGGTATATGAAAGGACTAGCGTGTGTGTTTGTGTGTCGATGTGTGCATGTGTACAGTACATTTGCATGTGCGTGCGAGTGGGGTTATGGAGGCGTAGAGGTGAGAAACAGTGATAAAAGGGGGGGATATGTGAAAGAGGTAAAGAGAGGGTCAGACAATTAGGACAATTACTGTCCAAGTTCCAAATTATGGCACGCGTTGCCGGCAGAATGCAGTTCCCATTTAACGGTTCGTTTAGCTCCAAAATGCCAGCCCCTGTGTAATAGATGAGATGTGAATGGGGCGATGGACAGAAAAAAAGTGGGTGGCAGCCTACGTGTAGATGTGTGTGTGTGTGTGAGTGCTCGCGCGCGGTTCCCACTGTAAATGCGGTTGACAGACTAATTTGATGAAAGCTGACAGCTAATTTATGAAGCATATTTTTGGGTAAATGATTTTCCCCTGGTCCTTTCTCAGTCATCCTTGATTGGTAATTGGATTTCCCCAACTTCCAAGGTACAGTAGTGCATTAGGAGTACACTAGTCAATAAAATACTGGCTGTGGGGTGTGTTTATGTGTGTGTTTGTGTGTTAGAAGGTGGCACGGGAGTATATTTTCACTCCCCCCTCCAAAAAAAAAATACTCCTGTAGCATCTCAATCCAATGACAGAGTAAGAAACAAATCCTGTCCTCTCCCAATCACAGAAAAATGACTCCTGTCCCATCCTGTTCCCGTGTGTGTATGCGTGTGTGTGTGTGTCTGTAGGGATCGTAATCTCTGAATTAGGCAATGCAGTGATTTTGATTTGACGTTCTCGCCTTCCATTTCTTATTCTACTTTGAGCTCTGCTGGACAGTTTTTTATTCACACAATTTGGCCAGTAGTTTGGCCCAGACATTTACACAGTCATTAGTTCACATGTCACACACTGGTCAGGTGGCTGCAGCCAATCAGCAACCACAGCAGACAGGAGAGGATAAAAAAGACAACAGAATGACTGGCATTATGGTCAAAACAAAGTGTTTGTTCATATTTATATATAAAAAACGATAAAATTGTTATTATGATTGCCGTCATACTCGACGTGTGTGTGTGTATGTGTGTGCGTGTGTGTGAAGAGAGGAGACTTGGATTGAAAGAAACTGAATGCAAGTAGGAGTTTTATCAGGAAAGTGTGTGTGTGTGTGTGTGTGTGTGTGTGTGTATGCACTGTTTTTAGGTGTATGGGTGGCACTTTTTAGTGCGATGGAGGTTAATTGCAAAGTTTTGCTCCGCTGCACTAATACCCGACTAATACTAACCAGCTATTGCAATGTGCCCACTCAATCAATCAAGCACCATGGACACACACACACGCACGCACGCACGCACGCACACACACACACACACACACACACACACACACACACACACACACACACACACACACACACACACACACACACACACACACACACACACACATCCATTCCTCATATCTCTCTCTGTCTCTCAGTGCCTCTCTAATTGCCAAGAGTGTCTTGTCTTTATGAAGCTATTCCCTATAGTGGGTCTGCGTGTGTCTTAGTGTGTGTGTGTGTGTGTGTGTGTGTGTGTGTGTGTGTGTGTGTGTGTGTGTGTGTGTGTGTATGTCTGTGCTGGCCAGAGGAAGTAAGGGAAAATTACAGAAAGTTGCTCTGACATGGGCAGCTAGCGTGTTGCTTTGTAGAAAAAAAAAAAAACAAAAAAAACACAGCCAAAACACACAAACTCACACACACATACACACACAAAGATTTCACATATTCAAGCTAGGGCACAGCTACACACACACACACACACACACACACACACACACACACACACACACACACACACTCATACAAAGGCAGACATGCACACAAAGGTGTCTCTGTCACACAGACTAAATTCCGAGCTTTGACACTGCCAGAACAAAACAGACTTAAGTGTTGTTCCCTTTGTCTCTCTTCTGTCAAAACCAGTGACAGCTGTGCCACGCAAACGCCTCGATCTCTATTTACCGCACGACAACAATTCAAAACCTTATTTAAACGCCACTAAACCCAACCGTACCACGACCAAACTAATCTAATCCTAAGCAAACCGGACTGAACCAAGTGCAGCTCAACTGTAACGCAGCCCGGTCCAACTAATCCAAGTCAAACTGGTACAAACGCCCACCCAGCCAAGCGCCATCGTATCAGAGCTTAACCAGCTGAGTCCCAACAAATCTAACACAAATCAACATAATCCAAACAAATCTCGTCCAAAATGAAACCCGCCAGACCGCAGCTCATACCCAGTGGCATGTTTTAACACAGCTACTGTAAGCTTCCATACCTTTATTGCCTGGTAAGAGCAGGTCAGTATGAAGTTCAAACACAATATTACCTCTACTGTTGCTCTAACCTAAACCAGTAGCAGGGTGTGATAAGAGGGAGAGAGCTGTCACTGGGGAGAGATTGAGACTTGAGTTTTACTTTCTACTTCAGTGTGGGTTATATAAAGATGAGAGAGCATTTCAAACATTTTCCTGACCCTCAAGATAAATCAATTTAAATCTATGTGGAGAAATAAAGCCAGCATACTGAAGTGGTTGCAACATGAAAAAGTTGCACACTTAATATTTTCTGGTTGACTAATATTACTGTTTGTTGATGTTTACAGCTCAATGTACTCATTCTCAATATCTGTAAGTGTTTATGAAATTGTAATTTATGTCCTATATTGTTTTGGAAACATAGATCTGCCTTGAATTTCACATCAAAATACAAATACATGGCAAAATAACACTGTCAGCTTTTGATCACAGGTGTTTGTCGACCTTTGTGTTAATCCACTTTGCAACATGAGCCAAACAAAGATGAAAAAAAAAAAAAAAAAAATCACCACAGAATTTAATCTCAGTGTCCCAGAACGTGTGCCTTAGCCTGTAAGCCAGCGGCGGCTCAGAGATAGCGTCTTCAGACTTTACCTGGCGTGTTGAGCAGTCTGGACATGTGGCAGCTGTAGGAGATATGCTGCTCACAGTGTTCTGCACTGGTGGTGATGGCTGTCACCTGGGAAACACAAACACCGATATATATTTTCATTTAATCTTATTCAACCAGACAGGTCAATTTTGTGTAAGAACAAACTATTGAACTGAAAAATGGAACAAAGTGTACTGTAACGCTGTGTTAATTTGGCTTCCCTTGATTTAGAGACGCCGAAAACGGAACAAGCAATACATACAAATTAGGAGAGAGCATAATTACAGCAAGACATGCTGCTTCCTCCATGTCATCTCATAGGACAGAGTGGTAATGTAAACACGGCAGCTAAATATGGTTGTCACCGCTTTTGAAGTAGAGTGACAACTGAATTCTACAACCACAATATCACCGCCAGATGGGTACCGACTCCTTAAAGGAACATTTCACTCCTTTCAGGGAAGTTTAATTTGGAGGTGTTTTCTGGAGATGTCTTGAATCCCTGACAAAAAAAACATTTTTTAATTGCATCGCTCATGGAGAGTGAAGGTTCTAGAAACTATAGTCATTTCTGTTAGAATGCGGTTGATTGGTGACTTTGAGAAACAGCAGCAAAAAGCCCAAAGTCCAATATTATAAAGTCTTTTTTTAATTCTTAAACTGTTCATGCATCATAATGTAAGTCTTGACTCTCCATTTGTATGTTCAGTACGTCAAAAAACAATGTACTATTGTGTCACTTCACTGACTTATGTGTCAGTGCAGCCAATGAGTGGGTAAGACCCATAACCAGTGAACAAATCAGCCTCATGCAGCTGCATGTGCATGACGTGTTTTGTAAAACTGGTTTATTTGGCTTTTTTTTTTTTTTTTTTTTTTTTTTTTTTTTTAAGCAAATGAACATTACTTTGGGACATAGTTAATATCCAAATGGAGTAAAGACTTGCACTATGCCTCACCTCCATTCTAACAGAAGTAGCTACAGTTTTTGGAATATTTGCTCTGCAATTAAAAATATTTTAGGGTGAAATATTCCTTTAATTTGAGTATGGACAGACAGTTAGTTGTTAAGTGGAATAAGTGGTTGTTGTGGAGCATAAAAAACCCTGAATGTTGAGAATGTGAAACCTGAATGTTGCAATCCACAGGCAGCGCATCGCTTCAAAGCACCATGTTCATAAAAAAGGAAGCGAATACAACGTTGTGGCTGGTGGAAGTTTATTAAAACTTGATGGATTTGATGGTTGTGTTTTCAAGAGAATTGAAAACACTGTCTCTCGGTTTGAAGCATATATGTTACCATGGTTACAGATGAACGAGCTATCAGGGATCAGGGGAGTGAAGTGACTCCCTTCCCCTGTGCACAGTGCACTCACTCGGCTGTAATATGTACCATACGTGGTGACATCCGCTCTCATTCATAAGTATGGCAGTCACTCCCGAAAACTGACAGCGTGGCCACTGAGCCCCTGTCAACTTATGGGACAGAAATTAAACGTGCATCATGGGTAAAATGCCTTTGACATTTTATTAAAAAAAAAAAAAAAAAAAAGAGTGGAAAAATGCCCTTAATAATTAGGTGGCATTTTGCATTTCACCCTGCCCACATTTTATCGAGCTGTTGGAGTCCATGACCAGGCAGTTCTTTCAAATGAGTTTTGGGCGAGATAAATGGCCACACAAAATTTTTGTCTGAAAACACTGCATAACCGGAGGTGTGAGAAAATGCCGATCCCACAAAAAACTCTGCATCGGCAAAAAAAAAATAAAACAGCCAATAGGCCTGCTGCAGGTTTCAGCAGGCCTACTGCACTGAGAATGAAGCGCATGATGTATGAAATATTACAGTTTAAAAGTCAGCAAGTCATACTGAAGGTTTACCTGAAATGCAATGCAAATTAATTATTTTATAATTTAAGAAAATTGCCCAAAATGCACCTGAAATCAGATCAGGGGGGTAAAAATGCCCTCTAAAAACAAATTAATTTCTTAGAGTTGGCTGCCCTGTATGAGTATCAACTCAATTCATAAAACATAAAATGCAAGTGTGATGCTCCACCAGCCACACAAATCTTTATGTACTCTCTCTCTGTGTAACTTGTGTTTATGTGTGTGTGTGTGTGTGTGTGTGTGTGTGTGTGTTTGAGCACACGTTACCTGGTCCATAGAGGCGCTGTAATTGACCTGTAAGACTGTGCGTCTCTCTCTGCTGGAGCCCGTCACTGCTGTCTGGACCGGCAGGTTGTTCATTACCGTGGTCCACACCTTGTCCTCTACACACACACACACACACACACACACACACACACACAGAGAGACAGACATACACGATTTTGTTGACCTTTGGCCTTGACTTGATCTCTTTGGCAGTTTCAGCAAGATGTTCAGTTAGATGATAAATTATTTGTTATAGTCCCAATCTCAAAAGCACAATCACACATGCACATTCAGCACACACACACACAAACTCGTGCACACATGCCCGTACACACACGTACACACACAGCTGTCTAGCCCAGTCATCAGGAAAAAAATGTTGGCATTTTACGTTTCTGCAAACCAAGGCTACATTGAAAAGTCACGTTTTCGAGTTTCGTGATGTAGTATAAAACGAGAGAAAAACACTTTGCTTCTGCAGATGGGGTTCAAATCCCATGTCAAGCAAGAGCAGCGTGTAAGTTTTTGGCATTGTGTATTTAACTTTTTGTAACGTTAACCATGAGCTTTTCCTAACCTTAACCAACCTAATGAATGTTAATGTTGATGTGACGCTGATGCAGGCTCCTCCACATTGGCTATAAATCTAAGTGTCGATATAGGATGTATTTTGGGTTTGGAAACGTTGACATAGCGATGTATTTGTTGGTCTGCAGAAATATAAAATGGCAGCAGTTTTTTCTGGTGGGTGGCTTGAGCTGCCGTGGCAGAGACTTTCTGCCTGTGTAATCTAGGTGAGAGCTGTGAGACTCCAGGCTTTAATAGACACCTTCTCTTCTGTTATAGTACGAGCCAGTCACTCTGACATCGCCCCGCTCATTCACACTGTCACTCAGGCAATATGAGTGCATGTGTGTTTCAGAGTTCTGAGGTGAGTGTATGTGTGACAGAGAAAAGAGGTCACATTTCTCAGCTGTATGTGTGTGTGTGTGTGTGTGTGTGTGTGTGTATGTATGTGTGGTGTTTAATGTGACTAAGGGGCTAGCCAGCAGAGTGCAGTGACATTTCATTAAGAGTCTCGCCTTTGCTCTGCCTGCTCTTTCTTCCGCTCCAGACTATTCACTTATTCCTGTGTGTGTGAGTGTGTGTGTGTGTGTGTGTGTGTGTACACGTGCGTGTGTGTGTGGGTGGAAGTGTCGGTGTGTGCGTGTGACAGAAGTGGCTCTCAGACCAGAGGAGCATTCTTACGTTTGTGTAGCATCTCTGTAACGCTCCTGTGTGTGTGGTGTGTGTATAAGTGTGTGTCTGCACTGCGTGTGTGTGTGTGTGTGTGTGTGTGTGTGTGTGTGCATGCTCTGAGTTAAATGTCAGTAGCTGTGGCTGCATTGCCATGGAAACCCCAGGTACATCAGGTTAAGAGCAGTTGGTGTCTGAGGTTAAGAACGAGCATGCGCTGGAGAGTTTTTGTTCCCTCACAGTTTGCCGGGGCCAGACTGAGGAGGGCGCATGGACGCGCACACACACACACACACACACACACATAAAATGAAGGGTGCACACTCTCCCACACACACCTGTCATGTTGCAGTTGACTTTGAAGGGGCCAAGGGGTCCGCTGCCATCAGGGTCGATCCAGTAGGTGTCAGAGGACCTGCCCAAGTGCTTGTAGGCCTCACATGATGGCTCATAGATAGCTGAGGAGGGCAGAAGAGGGGGTGATGTGCATGTGTGTGTATATGTACACATGTGTGTATAGGTGTGTGTGTGTGAAGCAGTCAGAGTGATGGTGAGAGAAAAAAGGTGACAGAGGGAGGAAGGAAGGAGACAAAGAAGTGAGAGGAATAAAAGTAATTTTAGTGCACAACTGTCTTACTATAGAAACTTCGCTGCTGGCTCTTTAAGTTCTAAATTTGAAGGGTTTGAAGGGACATTTGTGTGTGTGTGTTTGTGCATGTGCACGTGTGTATCAGGGCCTGCGCCTCGACTCTGTATCCCAATTTGAATATGCTGTGATCACTTCTGATTTTTGAAGGACCAAAGATTAATTACATTGCAGGATGCCGGGACGGATCTGAAATAACCATTGCCGTTCTAAGTAGTTTCATTATTTCCTCTTTTTTTTTTTTCTTTTTTTCTTTTTCCCCCCACCAGCAGGCACTTTGGATGTGGTTGTCAGTCTCAATTCAGTGCCTGTCGAGAAGTGGTGTCTTGGCCCACACGCTCCGGCAATCTAACTGACAACATATTGATGGCGTGTTTGTGTTGATCCACACACAGACATGGAGAGAGAAAAGAGAGAGCGAGAGAGACAGAGGAGGAGAAATGAATTATGCTTCAAAGAGAAACATGCGAGAGTGACTTTGAGTGAAACTTTCTTGACTGAGGCAAGAACGTTGGCTGGCTTAACACTGGCTTGACAAAAACATCACGCTCCCTCCTCTTCGCTGCCTCTCATTCTGCCTGGCCTTAGTTCCTCATTACTCTGTATCCATTTTTCCTTTCCTCTCCTCATTTTAGCAGTTGATTGTTTGTGTTTTTCTGCGCCGTACCCCTCTGCTCTCCCTGGGGTTTTAGCGATGCAGTTGCTTGCTGAAAGGCTGTCTACTTCATGGAAAAGTGTTTTTTTTTTTTTTTTTTTTTCTTTGGTGGAACTGACTCTGCTCAACGTTTTTATTCACACATCTGCATAGAATTCAAAAGTTTTGCAAGAGCAGTATTTCAGATTCATGAGCCACAAGTCAAAGGCCATGGCACAAATGAGGCGGGTTTACCAGTGCTTCCTCTGTATTTATCTGGCAGTAGTGGCGGGTCATTACAGAAACATTAAAAGGCCAACACTGCTAAAGCACTGCTATTAAAAGATCATGCAGATTTACTTTGACAACTCAAATGAGGATAGGGACCATTACAATAAGTGCTTTATCGTGATAAAGTATCATATAATTAAAAATGATGAATGATGGCTGCTTTTAATGCAGCATTACAAAGGGCAAAGGAACTAAACTAAAACTGAAACAATCACAGAGAAAGACCTGAAGCCAAATTTAAAACTAGGGTAAACTTTACATAAGTCAATCTCCATTTTAACAAGCCATTTCCTCTCATATTCAGTTTTGAAATCTTTTTTTTTTTTAAATCACATTTGTTTCCAATGCTAATCACTTTCTTTCCAGAATTTTCTCACATGTAATTTTCTTGCTATTACTCGGCAGATCCATCTTATTCTGCGTTGTTTCAACATATCTATACTTTCCTGGAACAAGTGAAACTGCATTGAAAACATGGCTTGTTTAACTAACAAGAGATTTTAACTTGTAAAATGGAGATTTTTTTGCAGTGTGGGAAGGTGTTCTGCTGGACCAGAACAATGGGTCATTTTTTTTAAAACCACTACAATGCTGGTGGTCCCATCAGCAGGTTTGTCATCACAACGTCATGCTGCATAAGTTACCCTTGTTCAAATCCACAAAACCTTCTTTGAAATTACCAAAATTTCCTAAGATACAAAATATGTCTGGCTGAGCTTTGTTCAAACTTTCAGACCTTTATTTTAAGTGTAGATTTCAAGGTTTCTAAAGATACCAAATATATCCTGCTGAATTACGGGAAAATGTGTATAAAAGGATGCACAAAATATTTTCAATTTGATGTAATGGTGCAGCCATAAAATAATGACATCGTGGGTTTGAATATTTCGCTCAATGTAAGTGTGATGTAGCTTCAGAGAATGCAGTAACCAGCAGATATGTATGTGACACGCTTGTACAATATGGAAAAAAAAAAAATGATTTTTTTTTTTTTTTTTTTTTTAACTTGATTGGGGGAAGCTTGAGGGGAATTTTGAGGGAACATTCAAGTTGAACGGGTTAAAAAATTGACTGAATCCTTTATTCATCAAGGGAAAGTACTAAGCTTGCTTGTTCTTCTCCAGCAATGCTTTGCTTCACATTCACAGTACAATCACAAGATCAGCTGGGGGATAACTGCCTTGCTCAACTGCACTACGCCAGAGCCCTAAGCATGGCAGGTCTTCCTTCATTTTCCAGCCAGTTTGGGGATCTGATCCACTTAAGTTCGAATTGAAGGCCTGCTTCTTTGACCTCGAGGCTACTGCAGCCCCCTCATTTATCACAGTCTATCTTAAAGACGGACAGACATATAGAGACAGATTTATGCATGCATGAATACACACATGCACATTCCTCTAAAAGACACAGAGAGGAACAAAAGGAATAGAAGAAATGCTGGCAGCAGTGTGGAAAGAAAAATTTGAAATTTGAAATTTCTGAAGAGCTCCCCATGGACTGCCTTGACTTTCCTCTCTCTCTCTCTCTTTCTCTCTCTCTGTCTGTCTCTCTCCCATGTCCCATGTCCTCTCTCTGTGTGGCCACACTGTCTCCCTTCTTCCTTCTCCTTTTCTTATCATCTTTCTCTGTTTTGCTGCTTCTTTGTTTCCCCTCTGATGTCATTCATATTCCCCAATCCGTCTGTGGTGCTATCTCTCTTTTTCTTTCTCTGTCTCTCTCTTATTTCAGTTCAGTTCAATCCGCTTTATTTGGATGAACATGAACAATATTGCCAAAAGGTCTCTCTTTTCCTTGTGTGTGTTTGTGTGTGTTTTCTAAAGACAACAGTATTTGTGGCAAGGGAGGAAGGAAGGAAGGAGGAATGGCATTCTCAGATTTTTAAGCCTTTTCAAAAGACCCCTTTCTCTCTCTCTCTGACTCTATATTCTCTTTGTGTGCTTTTAGTCTGGTTGCCTCTCCTCAGACCAGAACAAAACACACAACAGTGTCAGAAAGGCCGGCCTCTGAATACTTCAAAAGTTCATCTGTCCCTCTGCTGAGAATTGGGACTTTGGAAGGAGAAACAGCTTAATCACTCCAGGGGGAATAGAGGCAGGCCAAGTCAAATAAACACACAAGGAATAGAATACAGAGCTGTCACTGACAGGCAAAAAACACAGATGGACACACACACACACACACACACATACACACACTTACACGTGTGGCAGGTTGCTCCTGTGTACCCTGTCCCATCACAGGTGCAGCTGAAACTATCCCACGTCTGTTTACACCGGCCGCCATGTTCACAGTGATTGGGCATACATCTAGAGGGAGACAAAGAAAGTGAGAGTCATTTTAAACATTCACAGAGCGTGTCTCATCTTTAGAGAAACGGAAATCTAAAATTATTTCTATGCCTGCGGCTAATGACCTAACTCTACCCCCTATGGCTCACCAAATTGTACAACAGGGATAACACCCGAGGCAGGGTAACACTGCCAACTACTTCATATGTGTCCCGTCATTCTGTACTGGAATTTAATGGACATAGCCCTTCCCATACGCACATAAATTTGCAGCTGATTTTAGTGATAATTAGCCTATTTGCAAATGAAAAGTGCTGATTGAAGAGTCATTTGTCCACTCACAGAACTGATATTGTTTGTGGGATAACAGGCAGTTGGACTAATGGCTGTTTGGTCCAATGAGATATTTTTTGGACCACTGGGATTTGGAAATAATGGGCCTTCAGACCAATATACAGTCCCCGGAAATACCAGGGTTGATCATTTATTGAAGAGTGTCCACTCATGTAAATGTTGCGTCAGGTTAAACTCCACTCTGCCTGGTACTCTGCCTAGTGCCTCTCCGTGTTCCTCTGTGTAATGCCTGCTGTCTGCCAGGTTGAACACATAATTCTCATCTGGTTCTGAGGACTTTATATGAGACATTCCTGTGTATGAGTAGTGCACTATATGGATAAAAGTATTGGACAGCTGCACATTACACCGATAGGATGACATATCCATTCTAAATCCATAGGCATTAATAGAGAGTTGGTCCCCCCTTTTCAGCTATAACAGCTTCCACTCTTCTGTGAAGGCTTTTTACAAGATTTTGGAGTGTGTCTGTGGGAATTTTTTTGCCCATTCATCCTTGCTCGCAATCTCCGTTCTAGTTCATCCCAAAGGTGTTGGATGGGGGTTGAGGTCAGGGCTCTGTGCGGGCCAGTCAAGTTCTTCCACACCAAACTCACCCGGCCATGCCTTTATGGACTTTGCTTTGTGCACTGCGGCACAGTCATGCTGGAAAAGAAAAGGGCTTTCCCCAAACTGTTCCCACAAAGTTGGAAGCTCAGAATTGTCCAAAATGTCTTGATGAGCTGAAGCATTAAGATTTCCCTTCACTGGAACTAAGGAGCCGAGACCAACCCCAGAAAAACAAGCCCGTAGCATTATCCCTCCTCCACCAAGCTTTACAGTTGGCACAATGCAGTCGGGCAGGGAACGTTCTCCTGCCATTCGCCAAACCCAGACTGGTCCATCAGACCGCCAGATAGAGAAGCGTGATTTGTCGCTCCACAGAACACGTTTCCACCGCTCCTGAGTCCAGCGGTGGCGTGTTTTACACCGCTCTATCTGACGCTTGGCATTGTGCTTGGTGATGTAAGGCTTGTGTGCAGCTGCTTGGCCATGGAAACCCATGCCGTGAAGCTCCCGACACACAGTTTTGGTGCTGATGTTAATGCCAGAGGAGGTTTGGAGCTCTGCAGTTATTGAGTCAGCAGAGCATCGGACACTTTTACGCATTATACTCCTCTGAACTTGGCAACCCCGCTCTGTAACTTTACAGTCTGCCACTTGGTGGCTGAGTTGCTGTGGTTCCTAAATGCTTCAGCTTTGCAAGAATACCACTTACAGCTGATGGTGGAATATCAAGGAGGGAGGAAATTGACGGTGGCAAATACAGCACTATTACAGGACTTGGCTCGAATTCAGTGAGCTCTTTAGAATGAACCAATCTTTCACAAATGTTTGTAAAGGCAGACTGCATGGCTAGGTGCTTGATTTTATACACCTGTGGCACTGGGACTGAATGAAGCAACTGAATTCAATGATTAAGAGGTGTGGCCCGATACTTTTGTCCATATAGCGTGCCTCCTTCCTGGGATGGACCAGTATGATGTAATAGTCCTGGATTGTGTGTGTCAGAAGAGTATAATACTGTGTGAACTGGCCCAAGGCTTAAGGAATTACACCTTACTTATAAAGAAAAACAGAAATTTGGGATATTCGCTTTAAATTGGAAAACTGGCCTGAGGTGAGCATGTCTCTTATAAGATAGCTGATACATACAGATCCGGATTTTCCTTAGGAGTCCCTTTAGCAAGCAGAGCCTGCTTTCTTAGTCCAAATACATCAGGACGGATGCAGAATGGCATTAGCATCCCTTTGAGACTAGCCCCAAACTTTAGATATCGCTGCTTGAAAAACATGCATAGCTAAAAAAATGATTTAAGAAAGCCCGGTTACACAGAAGCTTTTGAAAGGACTTCATTGACCTTAGGGTCTTGAAAATTACTTGCATGTACAACTGAATGTGCAAAATATTAGGGACATCTCCTGGATATTGACTGTAGCCCTTTTGCACAGATCCATCTCCTCATATGTGATTGGTATAGCTTTTTTTAAGAGAAACATTCATCGTACGTTAGTACACAAAGGGCCATAAAAAATGTCAGTGCTGACAGAAAAAATAAAAAGGACAACTCCTGGAACAAAGCTTTTACCTATCAAAGGCAGTATCACAACTATGCAATAATGATGTCACCCTACAGTAAGTGTCAATATTTTGATTGAAGGAATAAAGTAATCACATATTCCCTCAGTTTACCACCTTTAGCTATTTAAGATGTGATATGGTGAACAGCTAGTGGCTTGCCTTCTTAAGTAGAACAGCAGCAGTTTGTACATTACTGTTTTTCTTGCTGAAATATGAATACCATATCAAATCCTGAATACATCAAAGTGATAAGGTGAGATTTGCCTGCAGGCCTGATGGGTATGAATCTCAGTGCATTCTACTAGTGGAGCTGGATTTTACATACCCACACACATAAAATATGTGATCTGTGAGGCTGCTCTTTTGAATGAATTAAAATGCACCTAACCTGAGGGATGGTGTGGGGTGTGGGGGACGACACTGACTCATTAAAACCATGGGGGTCCTTTAAAATTCTGTGTTCCTTAGTTCTTTGGCAGGCAAGGCACTTAGGTAGTGTAGAAACAGTTTCTCTCTGGGTGGAGACAAGATGATCACTGCTGTCACACTTAACTACAAAGCTGACATGCAACTGGAGGCTTGTTCATGTTGTATACAGAGGGAGGGAGAGAGAGAGAGAGAGAGAGAGAGAGAGTGAGAGTTTGTGTTTATATTTTTATATTTGTGTATATTAATACTCACATGCACTGTAGCTGCATGGTTGTGTGTATTTACATGCATATTATGTACGTGTCTACTTAATGTGTATGTAGATTTCTGTGTGCGCGCCCGTGTGCGCGCCCGTGTGTGTGTGTGCGCGCACGCGTGTCTCAGGCTGTTTTGCAAATTGTGTCAACCCTCTCTGTAACACATTAACCCCCCCACAGTGCCACTGCACAGACACACAGATGCTGTTGCTGTCAAAACAAGCTGGCTCCAAAGCTAAGAAAAGATATGCTATTGCAGTGGGGAAAAAAGTGAGCATCAGAGCAGAAATAAGAAAACAGAGCTAGTGTGGTATGTTTATTTATTTGGTTATTTATTTATATTTTGGGGAGGGTGAGGAGAGGGGTGCGAGAAAGCAATAATGTGTGCAGAGGAGGAGAGATGTAGGTGCTGTTGCTCTCTGTAGAAAAATGACATTTGTAAAATAATTCTCCAGCTGAGGATATCTTGGCTCTGACGGTGTTTTCTAATTCAGAAGCAGATACTTTTGCATGCGTACCTGGCTGCTATGCTAAGAATAAACTTTAGAGGAAAGATCTGTGATTTTGTGTAGAAACGGGCCCTTATAAATACCTGGCATCAAAAGATGGAGTTTGATGATGTCGTCAAGTAGCATGGGATCATAGGAGCAACCACAACGACAACCATCATTCCCTAGCCACATTATTTGCAATCTACAGTACAGGCCAAAAGTTTGGACACACCTTCTCATTCAATGCGTTTTCTTTATTTTCATGACTATTTACATTGTAGATTCTAACTGAAGGAATCAAAACTATGAATGAACACATGTGGAGTTATGTACTTAACAAAAAAAGGTGAAATAACTGAAAACATGTTTTATATTCTAGTTTCTTCAAAATAGCCACCCTTTGCTCTGATTACTGCTTTGCACACTCTTGGCATTCTCTCGATGAGCTTCAAGAGGTAGTCACCTGAAATGGTTTTCCAACAGTCTTGAAGGAGTTTCCAGAGGTGTTTAGCCCTTGTTGGCCCCTTTGCCTTCACTCTGCGGTCCAGCTCACCCCAAACCATCTCGATTGGGTTCAGGTCTGGTGACTGTGGAGGCCAGGTCATCTGGCGCAGCACTCCATCACTCTCCTTCTTGGTCGAATAGCCCTTACAAAGCCTGGAGGTGTGTTTGGGGTCATTGTCCTGTTGAAAAATAAATGATGGTCCAACTAAACGCAAACCGGATGGGATGGCATGTCGCTGCAGGATGCTGTGGTAGCCATGCTGGTTCAGTGTGCCTTCAATTTTGAATAAATCCCCAACAGTGTCACCAGCAAAACACCCCCACACCATCACACCTCCTCCTCCATGCTTCACAGTGGGAACCAGGCATGTGGAATCCATCCGTTCACCTTTTCTGCGTCTCACAAAGACACGGCGGGTGGAACCAAAGATCTCAAATTTGGACTCATCAGACCAAGGCACAGATTTCCAATGGTCTAATGTCCATTCCTTGTGTTTCTTGGCCCAAACAAATCTCTTCTGCTTGTTGCCTCTCCTTAGCAGTGGTTTCCTAGCAGCTATTTGACCATGAAGGCCTGATTGGCGCAGTCTCCTCTTAACAGTTGTTCTAGAGATGGGTCTGCTGCTAGAACTCTGTGTGGCATTTATCTGGTCTCTGATCTGAGCTGCTGTTAACTTGCGATTTCTGAGGCTGGTGACTCAGATGAACTTGTCCTCAGAAGCAGAGGTGACTCTTGGTCTTCCTTTCCTGGGTTGGTCCTCATGTGTGCCAGCTTCGTTGTAGCGCTTGATGGTTTTTGCGACTCCACTTGGGGACACATTTAAAGTTTTTGCAATTTTCCGGACTGACTGACCTTCATTTCTTAAAGTAATGATGGCCACTCGTTTTTCTTTAGTTAGCTGATTGGTTCTTGCCATAATATGAATTTTAACAGTTGTCCAATAGGGCTGTCGGCTGTGTAGTAACCTGACTTCTGCACAACACTGATGGTCCCAACCCCATTGATAAAGCAAGAAATTCCACTAATTAACCCTGATAAGGCACACCTGTGAAGTGAAAACCATTTCAGGTGACTACCTCTTGAAGCTCATCGAGAGAATGCCAAGAGTGTGCAAAGCAGTAATCAGAGCAAAGGGTGGCTATTTTGAAGAAACTATAAAACATGTTTTCAGTTATTTCACCTTTTTTTGTTAAGTACATAACTCCACATGTGTTCATTCATAGTTTTGATTCCTTCAGTGAGAATCTACAATGTAAATAGTCATGAAAATAAAGAAAATGCATTGAATGAGAAGGCGTGTCCAAACTTTTGGCCTGTACTGTATCTTTTAGTAGTAATCTGTCCTCCATGGCACTTGTACTTAGCCTACAAACACTATGACCCCTAGAATCAGCAACTTGTGCAATAACATTGCATTTGACTGCAAGCAGCGCCCAGCGGAGATAATCAGATCACCAGGATCAGTTTGAGATTCTGTCCCAGGAGGAAGACGCTGATGGTGGCTGAGAGAGTGGAAACAGAAGCAGGGAAAACAAGAAGGGCTCCAAGCTAAGCTAATGGCTATGCTGCACAAACTACTGCTCCTGACCACCCTTCTTGCAAATGTACAATCCCTTTCCAACAAGATAGATGAGCTAAGACTGAGGATAACATTGCAGCATGGCACAAAGAACTTTTGCCGTGACATGGCTGAACAGCAATATTCCCGATGCTGCCGTGGAACTAGCTGGCCACTCACTGCACCGTGCAGACAGGACAGCCGATGTTGGCAAGAAGACGGCCCCTCCATACATCTAGGGAAATTTCACTAGTGAGTTATACAAACAATAGTAAACAATAAGACAGGCTAGCTAGCTAGTTTAGTGAGGGTAAAGGGGATATACCACCAGCGATAGGTGTCATACCCCCACACCTTGATTGAAATATTTCTGGGTTTGAATATTGTTTGAAACATTTGGGACAATATAAATTCCCTAGTTGATTTTAGAAATTTTAATGTGGAAATGTGACATATATCTTTAAACAAGGTAACAGCTGTTTCTTAGGAAACGTTCCAATACAAACTTTAGAGGCACAATATAGAAGTGAGCACTGATCCCATCCATTGATGCCATATAAAACCATGTCTTTTGAACAATTTGCATGCACTGTAACTACACTGATTCAAAGGCACATTTCAAATATGCCTATGTCAAGTGTGTCACAATCTTTTGTAGCTTAGGCAGGCTAACAAGCGCAGATAAAATGACATTGTGCTTTCACAATGGGCTGCAATTGACATGCACAAAGACATTTGCTCAGCAAGCTGTGTGCACTGAAGTGCACCGACTATATGCTCTAGGCTTTGTGTGAGAATAGAGGTAATTCTACCGAGTGAATGTCGAACACATATATGGCAATCTCTAAAATGAGATGTGTGTACACTTTTATGTGTCGCTGTGTGTGTTTTTGGTGTTTGTAGTTTGTGTTTTACTTACAGTGTGATAGTGGCAGTGCGTGATACACAATTTGTATTCATGCATGCCTGTGTGTATATTACTGTGTGCCAGCATGGGATAGCAAATGTGTTTGTGTGTGTGTGTTTTGCTTCATCTACCATCTCAGCCTAAACAGAATCCCACAGTGGAACGGCATTGATCAAAAGGAGGTCAGACAGGGCTATTGAACTGCCTTCAAAGACATTCAGATTAGTTAGATGGTAACACAGCACCCATTCATCTTCCATGGCAGTACAGGGCCCACCTCAAGTACTGCAGGGCTGAGATACAGCATTTTGAGGTAATAGAGATGGCCAATGCTGCACACAACAAGGACAAGAGCAGATGACTGGGACATCACTGACACCACATAGAAAACAGCTGCTGTTGACTACTTTGTATGTATCATAAAAAACACTCTTGTTTGTGTTTGCTAGTATACCATTTATTTTTTTTCTTCAAATTTTGACCATATATCATATATTTTTCAATTGACTTGGGATTGCAGTGGAATGACTTGCAGCACAGTGGGGTAAAAATACGCAGATCAGCATATTTCTGGTTGGAATTGGTTCAATCTATTACTTTTTTGAGGCAGGTTAATGTATGATGCTACACAGTGAAAGTTATGTAGTTGCAGGTTAAAGGTGCACTATGCGAAATTGCTGAGGGTTGATTTAGGTGACAACAGTTAGACTCAACTGACAAAGTGCATAACCATGTAATTAATCAATGAGCCAGGCTGATAATGAGAACCGTGTAGACTCAACCATCAATTTGCATGCTAAATGCGTGCTCACAAGGTCCCTACTTCATTTGAGCCTTGTCAGTTTTACATAGTGCACCTTTAAAGCATATACTACGGCTAATCAATCAACATGTTTCTGAGGATGTTTAAAAAAAAATGTTTTCAAAAATGTGGCCATGGCCCACCGTTAGCATTTGCTAGCAATGCTGGGCCGTATGAATGGGTAAAGAAAAAAAAAATTCAATCCATATTAACTTGCACTAACACTGTAAATGCAACAGGAAATGATGAAAGAAGAGTGACAATCAATTTCAAAATAGGCACGAAAAATGTATGCATTTATGAATCAAAACTCTATCCTACAAAAACTTTGTAACCTTCTGTCTAAACCTTGGTCTAAACAGAGGTATCATAGCAAGATCCTGGAGTGAGGACAAAATTGATCTATCTAATCCAAGCAGTGGCAGTTGGCGTCTACTTCTCAGTGCGGGGATATTGACGAAGGCAAGCGTTATCGACAAACCTGACCTGAAAACAAATTGCTCAATTCAGGAGGAGGGTGCTTGAGTCAGAACAAGGCCAAACTCCTCCTAATTTGTGTCACTTCCCAATCTCTTTTGCCTTAAAAGATAGATCCAGGGCATGACTAAAGACCAGTGAGATCTTTTTAATTTAGGACTACACTTAATCCATAATGGTTAAACTAGCCCATGTTGTTTAAATGTTGTTCACGCAGGCATCCAATTCAGTATAAATAGGCACTCAAATGAAGCTCAAGAGATGAATGGCAAATTGTCCGACCTATAGTAAGCAAATAAACTGAAATGCCAAGAAGTTGTAATCAATATTCCAAAGAACAAAGACAATGGGACATGCTGTGCAGAAGCCCTGACGCTGATATATTGAAAAAGAGAGAAGAGTGGCTCACCTGTGATGTGTGATTGAGATCACGCAGTGCTTTCAAGGATGGCACCTATTCTTTTATCTCTTGAATGAGAATAACTTAGCATTTACACACATCCCCTTACAATGTGAATCCACCACATCAATTATATCCATTTATCAGTATGACTAGAACGTGCACACACACACACACTGAAAACCCACACACAGGCATATGCCTGTGCAGCTACGTACACAACAACCAGGGCTCTGAGTAATAAATCTTTAGATAATAATTCAGACTTCACATAATAGCCTTGTTTATATGGAACTACCAATTTATGACTTTTGATTTATGACTTTCATTGCCTTATGTCATCCCCATATGTGTATATGTGTATGTGTATCTGTATTTATGCAGCACTGTGTGTGTGTGTGTGTGTGTGTGTGTGTGTGTGTGTGTGTGTGAGCATTTTCACTCTCACCTGTCTATGATTGCGCACATGTCCAGGCTGACATTCTCAAAAGCTCCCACAATGCCTTTCTCCACTGCATGCAAATCAGCGGGTTGATCGTCCAATAGGATTGCTTGCATGCACCCTTGGAAAGAACGCTGGGAGGGAGGGAACAGTGTCTGCAGGAAATACCCTGAGCCAGAGAAGAGGAAAAGAGTGGAAACATGAAAATGCAGATAAGTATAAGTTAAATATAATAAGTATAAGCTGAATTTAATTGACATGAACAGAACTAGAGGAGGGACAGAAAGGAAGTGATGTAGAATGGTTCTGTTACAGCAATGCAGACATGGAGGGGGCAGGAATGAAGGGCAAATAAACAAGGGCAGATGGATTCCTTTGATCTATGATATAAAATCACATCAAGAAAATAAGTCCTTCTACAAAAGCAGACATCAAACCCAACAACGACATCATCCTTGACGAGGAACAACAGAGTGGGCTAGTCCTTGGTTATTGTCACTTCACAGCCATGAACCTTCATCAGTCCTCTTGTTTTAGAGCTTATCCACAAGGCCCATTAGACTTAATACGAGAGCTAAGGCCGCGATAGACTAGAGGACTTTATAGGTGGTACTATATACCTTTATGAGATACAAGAGTCAATGGGCCATCCAGAGATGGCACTGGGCCTTGACTGAGACAGGGACAAGGAGAGGACAAAAAGTGTGTGCCTGTGGTTGTGTGTGAGTGTGTACGAGTGAGTGAGTGTGTGTGCCTGCAAAAGACATTATAAGCAGTGTAGGAGACAAGAGAGCTTAGGATTCAATCTGTGCTATAAGCACACAGGTCATTCATAAAACACTCCCTCTCAATGACATCTCCATCATCTGGATGTTATAGAGGCTGTCACACTCTGCGGCATGGCTACCAGCATCAAGGCCAAAGATTCAAACAGGCTTATTACAGAGGGCATATGCACCGTACAAGAAGTGTGTGTGTGTGTGTGTGTGTGTGTGTGTGTGTGTGTGTGTGTGTGTGTGTGTATGTGTGCGTGATTATATTCATACCAACACACCTGATGTTTGTGTGGCTACATGACATACAGCAAACTTGTTTTCCCGCAAACAAAGCAGCAGAATAGTAAAATGTCTGTGCATGTGTGCATAAGTGTGTGCATTAGTGTGCTTGTGCACTGTGTTGTGTGCGTGTGTGTTTATCCACTCCCTCACATCTCCTCTTGTGATTTTCATTTCTCTCCCCCCCAAAAAAGTTTCTCCTGTCATCCTTGCCATCTGTCTCCTCTCTCCCTACACCTGTCTGCTGTCTATCCTCCGGAGTGGGAGAGAGACCCAGAGAAGGGAGGGATAGAGAGAGAGAGGGAGAAGATGAGAAATAGAGCAGACTACAGCTGGCTGGCAGCTCTTTGTGTCCTGTGGATAGCATATGAATGTGAGGGAAACGCGGCCTTCCTGACAGTTTGGCAGAACCAACAGAGGAACGCGTGGAACGATGGATGGATGGGTGGATAGATGCATGTTGCTAGGCTGTGGAAGACGACATCAGGCTCTGCTGCTTTCTTATTCTTACTAAACCGCTGGTGAAGTCTTACTGAAAATTCTGAAATTTCCTGCCTCTGCTGCCTGCTGATTTGCAGGGTATCACATCTTAGCTTATACACTAAACACTTTGTAAAGGAGAGAATGTTTAAAGTATGCAATTAAAAATTAAAACTTTTTTTTTAAACATTACATCAAAACATGGCATCTTTGGCATGTTTGACCAGTTATGCACGAGCATTTCCAAATCAGTCCGCTTTAAAAAAAAAAAGCATAGTTGTCTCTTTGCATCTTATAGGCTGTGCAAAAAATGAATTTTATATGTGTCCTGGGAAAAGGGAGGAACGCAATTAAAGGAATACTTTATCCAAAAACTGTTTATCACTGTTATGTTTTATCACTTTCTCACCAAGTTGTCATGAGTGCCAAAAGTTTTGCCTCACAGAGAACGAAGGATCCAAAAACTGTAGCCATGTGTGTTTGAATGGAGTTGACAGGCATTTTCAACTAACAGCATAAAGAAATGTTTTTCAAATAGTCAAATTCAAGATCTGTGTAGTGACTTGAGCATGTCTCAGAGTATTAAGTAAAGCCTGAATGAGTAGGGACTCAATTTTTGGAATGGAATGCACTGAACATAAAAAATGGAAAATAAAGACTTGGATTACGCTGCATGAACAGTTTGAGAATTTGAAACAGATGCTTTGATGTCCTATTGCTGATCAACTTCTTTCTACCCGAAATTGCTACAGTGTTTGTTCTTTGTTCTCTGTATGTAGTTTTTAAGTGAATTATTCTTTTAAGCTCCGACTGCTTGCATGAAGCTAGTGGCAGCTCAGTGGTTGAACTGGGCAGTAGTTATGTTTTTAACAGTCTGCATGTCTGGGCATAACGGAGCAATACATGTTCAGCAAGCATTCCTTGGCTAAATACGGTTACACAAATAAATAAATAAATAAATAAATATCAAAATAGTCACTCAATTGGACAAGGCACTGCATTGTGTGTTAATGCTGCTCTAAAATCATGCCCAGCCATGCCCAGTGTAATATGTTATTTTTCTTTTGTGTCCTGCAGCCCTTGTCCCACTAATACAAGCTCAAAGCAGTTGTTTCCCTACCCCAAATATGTTAAATTGTTTTCAGAAACATGAGATACAGCTACACTGTCAGACATAGGAAAATGCAGAATGAATGGGGTAAGTCTGAAAGAGAGAAACACGAGGTTAAAGCAGGCTAAAAGTTAAAGGTGATCGTGCACCTGTGCCTCCTAAGGCTGCTACACGCACACACATTGCTTAAATCCAAGCTAAGGGTGGGTGACCAGATTTTATGCACCTACGTTGTGTCATTTTAATTTGCAGTAAAGACAAAAACGCCGTCTCCCATTAACCCTCAGGATCTGGAACAGCAGCAGGCCCGATTTCCTTGCAGCCCTGCTGGCACCGTATCACAGGCTCCCCGCTGGGCCCCGAGGAGCTCCCCTTCAGTGCACACTGCAACACCAGCACCTGTGCCAGCTCTCTGCTGCCCGCACACCATCTCACAAGCATGATTTACTCACAGGCTCCCCTATAACGATTCTCCTCCCACATCCAGGAGGCATCTATAGTATCTGCTGCTAGAGGATGGAGGTGGGAAATCAGTTGAAAAATTGCAAATGCAAGAACAATTGACCAGATATACAGTGTTGAAGATCCAACTGAACAATGGAAAGAGATAAAACATAATTCTCAAAAGAAGACGTGTACTCTCACTAAATCCAAAGTCAGTGTTCAGTCATGATTCAGTGCTTTCTCACTGTAATAAATTGATGTAGTCTACAGTCTATAGACCTTATATAACCTTCAGCCTTGCAGTCTGTTGTGGATCAGTTATAGAACAAATAAGGCAAAAGCGCCACACACACACACGCACACACACACACACACACACAGCAACCAAGGAAATATTGTTCTCGCCTATTGACTACCTGCTGCCATCACTCCATGAGCTACTGATTCAAAGACTGAATCAAGTACAAGACGTTTTCAATCAAAATGTTACATGAACTGTGACCGAGTTACACTGTTTCACAAAATGATACTGAGAATCATCTCATATTTACGGACAGAGGGCCTGCAAACAGAATGCAAAACACATACACAAACATGCAAAACACCCATGCATCAAGGACAATCCATACTGTCTATGCCAAACACACACACACACACACACACACACACACACACACACACACACACACACAGGCTCCTGAGTGCCATGTCATATTCATCACAGCTGTTAAGATGCAGTTGGTGGTACTGCATAGACTAGATATGTAGGGATAGGAGGTTGACCATACATTAAGGTATTGCTATATTCACACAAAGATACATGTTTTTATCATGCTGTTATAGTGACAATCTATTTGTCATTTATCAAAATCTAAGCAATATGATTTATTTTAACATTGGGGCAGTGCTATGGTGAATAAATATGATAACAGACTAATCCATTTTGAAGAAAAACATCAATATGGTATTTTCTTTTAAGATATCAAAAGCTCCAACATTAAAGTGTAATTTGTATAAGAGAGGGCTAGTCAAAGAACTGTTCTGCCATCACAAAGACAGAATTTCACAATGTCTCTCATCTTTAAAGATCAGTACAATCAGATACTTTTTCTGCACATGCGCATACTTCAAATGCTATTCATGTTCTGCACACATGAACATGGAATGCTTAATCATAATATATAACACTCAAATATATATCACAGAGAAGTATAACTCAGCAAATGATTATTTTATGCTCCTCTCCAAAATGACAAAGAAGACACAACAAGCTAACCAGGAAAAGCTGTTATGCTTTGCAGCGCCGCTCGGGACAATCAGTGTCATAAATTTAGTAAGGAAGTTGAGCTTGCAAAGTTTTGAAAAAAACAAACATGAAAAAGCTCTATATTTTTGCCAATTGTGTGACATTTATCAAACACCAATATTTCAGTGCAGAGCTTACTTCAGGGTGAAGCTTCCCATAATTGACTGCTCCTGGTATATCCTTTTGTCCCCTGTTTCTGCACAGAAAGAGTGTAACTGTGTGGCCTTGTGTGAATGTGTTTGTGTGAGTAATTGTGTGTGTGTGTGTGTGTGTGTGTGTGTGTGTGTGTGCCTTGCCTCTTGAGAAATTCAATCTACAGCTGTCTCGTGTCAGTCACTTACTAATTTCTCTAAGCGCACCGTCAGGAGTGAGAAACTACTCCCCGTAAAATAGGCTTTGGGTTCAGGAGACTGCTTCTAAAAGCAGACGCTCATGAGGATAGAGGGATGGAGATGAGAGCAAAGGGGAGGAGGGGAGGGGAGGTCTCGGCCGGGGTAAAGAGGATAAGAGGGAAGAGACGAAAGGCGAGAAGACAAGGGAGCAGAAAGAAGAAGGGTGGAAAAGATAAATTGAGAAAGTTGAGGAAAGGCAAAGAGAGGAGTGGGCAGCAGAAATGAGCAAAATAAAAAAGAGGAGAAGATAGAGGAGGGGAAGAATAAAGGCAGAGAGAGGAGTTAAGGCTAAGATGACAAGGAGGCACTGAGCCAAGCCCCCTCCTTCCACTTGCATCCAAAGCAGGATGCTCTATAACTCTATAACCTTGGGTTCAGGCAGTGATGTGTGTGACTATTACTGCTACAGAATAGAGTGCTCTGGCGATGACGGGACTTTGCAAGCCAGCCTGGAGTTTAGCTCGACCATCAGTTCCCCTAACATAGTACCAACTGATTCTTTTTTTTTTTCCGTACTGTTTTCAAAAATGTAGTCAAATAAGCTCTTGTGATATGTACACATTTTGTTCAACACGAAAATCTCCACGAACCACAAATCTTTTTTTTTTTTTTTTTTTTTTTTTTATAATTTTGACACACTCAATAGACCTCTTTTTTTCACAGCAGCTATTTTGACATGATAAACACAGGTGTTGCTAATAACATTAATTAAGGTTCTGGTCCACTCCAACAGAGCCGGGGCACTGGTATTGTGCATGAAACGCTCTGGTTCACTTAAATGAAGCAGAACCTTAATTAATGTCATTAGTAACATCTGTGTTTACCCTGCTATTTTATGCCGGAATGACTGATGTGGAAAAAAAGGGTCTAGTAAAATAGTCAGAAAGGCTACGTTAGGCTAAAACAAACTGCAACAGCTGGTCACATCACCGCCAGCTCTCCCTCCACGTCCACCGCACTCCTCCTGTGCTCAAGAAGCTATGGCTGTCTCTGCTGTGAGCGCCCAGGGTGGTGATGGCTGTGTCAGCGCCGAGTGTAACAGTGGAGAAGTTCAGACACAAGATACAGCTGTAGAGTAGAGCGCATGGAGCAGAGCGGAGCAAAAACAGGAGCTCACATGCTCGATGTAACATGTGTCGCCTAATTAGCCCAAGAGCCGCTGTCGTTTCTGTAAAGCAACTTCTTAGCAGCTACCACATAAAAAGCTTGGGATTTTGCAGTTGAGGTGTGAACGGGTGGAACGTATGTCACAGAACAAAATGTCAAACCCTTTCAGACTTATGTTAACCATCAGTACTCTTGTACTCTTTTACATATATATATATATATATATATATATATATATATATATATATATTCCATATTTTCCATGCAGTTGGCAGCATGTTCTCAACATGACTGTCCTTTCTATCCAAGGTCCAGTCTGTCACTGCAGCCACACACACACACACACACACACACACACAATGACTCACTTTCTGCTTGATTAAACATAGACTGGTAATTATCTCACATAATACCACTACGTCCACAACCTTTGTGTGTTCGTGTGTGTGCGTGTGTGTGCGTGTGTGTGTGTGTGTGTGTGTGCGCGTGTGTGTGTATTTGTTTGCAAGCCTTAATGGCAAAATTACCCATTACCCAGGTGCACTGCCCCCTTCTCTGTCAAAGCCTATTATGTTTGTCAAGTATTACTAAAACACTAATTAGTATGTGCTTTTGACTGTGTGTGTGTGTGTGTGTGTGTGTGTGCGCGTGTGTGTGTGTGTGTGTGTGTGTGTGTGTGTGTGTGTGTGTGAGAATACATATGTCCCAGCAAATGTGTGTGGCTGTCAAGCTTCAATATTATGCTAATTAGTCTTGATTTGGTTTAATGTGACTATTGGCCATGCTTAATAAACACGAAGCCAGAAAATGAAGACTTTTCAGTGGCATGGAAACAGACCGACAGTCAGAGCTAGCTGACATCCTGGCAGGGTTTTGACATTGGCATTAACACCAAGTAATAGTTGGGATGATTACATCAGACATACTACTAGCAAGCAGTTCTAACAGTTTCACTTTTATTCAGAGAAAAAAAATTACATTGCGGTGATCATCTGCAAAGAGAATAGTGCCGTTGAAATTGAAAACCCATTGCAGTTACTGAATAAATGCATTGTGAGTAATGTAATTATGATGAACTACAGTTGAAAGCTATTTGTCGCAATCTGCAGTCAGTTTCAGTCTGTTATCTCTGATCAACAAGTGTTGCTAATGGCAACACGGCAGACTGATGCCTAAAGCGTCAAATATTTAAGTTGATGGGTGTACCTAAACAAATCACTCAGAAATGCTATCTGAAGCCTCACTTTATGAAGGGAGAGTTTTGGCTTTCTGTTAATTCTGGCATACTGAATGAACTGTCTAAGTCATATAGAAAGTGCTGATGGAATACTGTTAGAGAGGTTTAGGACAGCTTAATGCGCTTGGCCCCTATGACTCATCAAGCTGTGTGATCAGAGAGAGTAATTGAGGGCAAGCCAGAGGCTAAATTATCTTTTGTACACTCACTACATTATTCTGTTACCTCAGTGGTGGGATGGAAATTAGCCTCCAAATGTGACAGGATGTAGTGTTTTTATTAAATGCTCCGTTATTCTGTCTGACTGGTAGGTGGAGTGCGTGTGTGTGTGTGTGTGTGTGTGTGTGTGTGTGTGTGTGTGTGTGTGCACTTTGATCAAAGACACCCACACATTCGAGTGCACACATGCAAACATACACATGCATGCAGACACACTCAAAGATTTAAACAGCTTGATTTAAATGGCTTACACATACGATAATGGTGAGGGAAGTCAGTGAATAACAACATAAATCAGGTGAAGAAATGGGCATATTGACCAGGATACTGAATCTCTTATCCTCTTGCTCAATTTCAAACACAATTGTCAGAAAGCTCAGAATATTCTAAAAAAAAAAAAAATATTTTGGAAACTACAAACAACACAGAACACATGTGGCTTTCCGAGGAGGAACTTCTAATCAAAGGTAGGAACTAAGGAAGAATTTTTTTGAAGTCGTTCCAAGAACGCTCTTTGAGAAACTTCTTTCCTAGCCTGTGAAGCTATGGCCTAAATATCGTTTTGTACTCCTCACAACGGTAATAATCAGCAGTTTTGTATCCCCTGCAGCCCACAAACTTGTGTTTACCACCAGGCTCTCTGCTCCTTAGCATTCATTATGTCATGTAAAATTAACGAGGAAAACCCCAGTCACAGTTGCTGCCAATTCAGCCCCCATGCTATCTCTACTGGTAGCGACGAAAACCTCAGAAAGAACAAAGGGTTATTTCTCTAAAGTCAATAGATGCATGTTTGGGTGCACGTGCACACACACGTGTCTTTTTTGTCTGTGCACAAATAGGGGAAGCTGTGTGAGTGTGTTTTCAGAAATACAGTGTGTCTGAATGTTTGTTGAAGAATACTTAGTTGGTGTAGATATGCATGCAGATAAGCGTTTACAGTAAGATATGTGTTGTGTGTGTGTGTGTGTGTGTGTGTGTATACGTGCAGGAATGTGCACTATGTATGTGAATGTGCTGAAGACGTGCAGGTGTTGCCTCTGGGACTGTAACTCTCATTATCATCCCTCCATCTCAATCTCCGTCATGTCCCAGTTAAAAGATAAAAATATGAGATGATGAATATGGGGTCACGCTAGCTGACAGAGGAGGAAAGCCCCCAGTCAAAGCTATATTTCTCTCTTCGTCTCTAATGTCGTTCTCTGACTTATATTTCATTCCAAAAAGAGCCTTGTTTATCTTTCTCTAAGTCACCATTTTCATTTTCCTTTTCACCCTGCTGCACACTGCTCAATTGTTTCGTTCCCATCTTCACCTTTCTTACTTACTTTCTTACTTTCTCACTTGCTCTCTCTCTCTCTCTCTCTCCCTCTCTCTCTCTCTCTCTCTCTCTCTCTCTTGCATTCTTCATGGAGTAAAGACATTACAGAGCTCCTCTCCTCTCAGCCACTATTGATTCACAACTCAGCTTACCAAAATCAATAAATCACCAATTGGATCAAAATGGAGACTAGAGGGTGAGAAAGAAGAGGAGAGGAAGAAAGAGAAACAAGAAAAGAGAGGCTAGAAGGGGAGAGATAGGAACAGATGCTGATGTGAGTGGCGGAGGCTGTGGTGGCAGGGCGGGAAGGGCAGGGAAGCACTGGTTTGTGAAAGGACTGGATTATCTTTTGAATGAAAACATTCAAAAAAGCTCAACTTGATAAAACTGATGAAAAGCACTTATTTTCCTCACTGATGACTGCACTTTTTAAAATAACACAGCAGGTTTTGAATGTCTTTGTAGGAGCTCCAGGGTGGCAGAACACAATCACCATATCAAGGCCACACACACTTTAATTTTGTATATTTTTTTTTTAAATCAAATTTGGCATGAGGGTGTTTTCCCACAATAAGAGCAAGGAGAAAATAACATGGAAAGAGTATGAAAGATTTGCGACATGTGTATGAGGTTCTCTGATCTGTATTTACGGGCCTGTGGAAATGGTTTTGTCTGATAGAGGGGAGCTTGAGCTTGTGCCTGTACAGCGAGTCAACGAGAGACCTGACGGAGCTATCAGAGCCCACAGAATCTCTCTCAGTTACTGTAATTCCATACAGGTGCCACACTTCCCACACACACACACACACACACACACACACACATGCCACATGCACACACACTTAGATACGGTCCATCTTCCAACAGACGGACAGCGGTGTCTGGCATCATTAACTTGGCGTCTTCCTAATTCAGACAGATCGTGTGGCTGCCGTGTGTGTGTGTGTGTGTGTGTGTGTGTGTGTGTTTAAGTGTGTGTTCATGTCTGTGCATTGTGTCTGGCGGTCTATGTTGTGTCTAGAACCTTGCTAAGTGAGCAACTTCCTAAACTCTGGCCACTGGGATATGGATCTTTAGTGAGATAAATGATCTGCAGACATATTTATCCTGCTAATGGCTCACACACACACACACACACACACACACACACACACAAAGAGAGCAAAGACCTCCTCTGCTGCTGCCGTTCAGTGTGTAATGTAACTGTTGACACCATTTGAAAAAATTTTTTTTTTATTTATTATATATGAATGAATAAGTGAATAAATTAATGAATTAATTAATTCATGAATAGCCAAAAAAGCCAAACAACTGAATAAACAACTAATAAATAAATAATAATAAGTAACAATAAATAAATAAATAAATCTCCATCAGCTGCTTCAGGCTGAAATCCTGTAACTTAAACAAAGTCAGCCTCTTTGGAAAGTAAAGCTCTCTCAAGTAAAACCAGATCAATGGACATACATTTTTAAGCTTCATGGGTTCTAGACTCATTTAGCTTACTTGCAGCATGAAAGGCCACATAAGCAGCGATAAATAAAGTAATAAATCAAGTGGGGGAAAAAAAAGGAGAAAGAAAATGCCAAGCTGAAACTGGAGTTGCAAAACAAAGCATCTTCATTGGGATTCACAAGAAAAGAGCAAGTGCGCCAGAATAACTCAACCAAACATGGACCTAAACTTCAGGATATATACTGCACCTAAACCAGCAATATTGTGTTTTTACATGTTCTTTAATCCTCCCTTCCTATATGGATGATAGTGATGGTCAGAGGTGGTGTGTGATCCTAAATCTTGTAGAAGGATGCTGTCATAGGGAGTGTGCTGGATCCACCTATTTGATCCATGAGATTGCCTTAAAAATTGGTTGGGTCTCTCTGGCTCTGTATTAAACTGGTTTTGCTGTGATATTTGTGAAAGAGCTTTTAGTGCAGCCATTCGAGATTCAAGGTTGGACTGTGTACCTCAGGGGTCTGTCCTGGGTACCCTCATGTCTTCTATTTACATGTTACCGTTAGAGCATGTTATTTGCACTCATAATGTCAATTTCGATTCATATGCTGAGTATACACAGCTGTACCTCTTTTACTCTCATGACACCCAGCAAATAGACAAACATCATGACAACCTTTATTGTGTCAGTACTGGTCCTGCTACTGCAGGTACCAAAATACACTTTGGCCCTTTGTTTGCACAAGTGACCCAGTCTGGCAGGAAACTTTGTGTTATCTTTGCTAACCACCTAAAGCTAGATAAGGACATCAAGACTGTCATTCAGTCTTGCTGTCCTCAGCTGAAGGATCTTGCCAAAATTAGCTCATTTTTATCTCGCAGGAATTTGGAGACTGATATTCATGCTTTTATCTCTTCTTGTTCTGATTACTGTAATGCACTTTACACCAGTTTGAGCAAGCAGAGTCTTTATAAATTACAGCTTGTACAGACTTATGAAGGCCAGTATATGAGCACATCACCCACATTCCTCCCACTGGCTCCTTAAGGTGTGTTCACACCGGACGCGATAACGCAAATTTGCGCGTCAAGTTTACATTAAAAGTCAATGCAAAGACGCGATGACGCGCGATTTCGGGTCGGGCAGCGCGTTTCGCGCGATACACGCGACGCGATGACGCTTCATCGCGTCGCGTTGACGCTTCATCGCGTCGCGTTGGACGCTTTATCGCGTCCAACGCCTCATCGCGCAAGTTGAAAAATTTCAACTTTTGACGCGACATCGCGTGATGCTTTGACGCGATAGCCAATCAGTGTTGATATTCTCCCTACGTCACCTATGTCAAGAACTGCCAAAGGAAATCGAAAAATGGAGGACAATATTATTGTTGCCGTGTGCGGGCTACCGGGCTGCCGGGCTGCCCTGTGCCGGCTGCCGGGCTGCCGTGTGCGGGCTGCCGGGCTGCCGTGTGCCGGTAAATTTTGCAATATGTGTCCGTTGCTAATGCAGCTATTGGATGTAATTTACTATTAACCATGCTAGCGGTAACGTTAACCCGGCATATCTGTCTCGCTACGTGTGTGCGTCTTGTCAGTGGATGTGTGTCGCCACAGATGAAAAAGTCTGCGGGACACCTACATCAGGGAGACGAAAGAGGGAGAGAGGAGGGCGGGTTCGCATCAACGCGTCCATCGCGCGATAGACGCGATTGAGGAAATAAATGATTCCATGGTCACGCGTCGCGTTACGCGCGTGACGCGCGATTTCATCGCGTTCATCGCGTCCGGTGTGAACACGGCTTTAGACATTTTAGGAATGATTTTCAGATTTTATACATTAATCTTAAGACCTTGGCCTCACGCTAACCTTACCTCCCAGGTGATAGGTTCCTCCAGTGGTGATGGTGAGGGGTGAGGTGGTGCGGACAGCAGATGCCTCATCGCCATCTATCGTCAGCATAGCAAAGTTGGCCTTGGCAACCAAACGTACTGCGTGCCACTGGCCGTCATTAAGGCCTGAACCTGCGGGAGAAAGTAACAGAGATACAATCAGAGAACACACAGGCACGTACAACTGTGTCTAAAAGGTATCAGGTGTCCAGTTCCAAATGATACAAATTAATGGGAGTTTATTACACACAGATTCAAGGACTTAAAATCATGAATTATGAAGAAGCAAATGCAAAGAAATCCAAAACATCATATGATGGTTAGAGCTAATGAATAATGTGTAGGCAAATACATGAAGAGCAGGACATGAAACTGACATTTTGGTAAGCTGGACAAACTGGCTAATGGTTCGCACCCAAAATGCTTATAAGTGAACTGAAGAGTGATTGAAAGACTGATTGTGAAAAGGAACTGACACATTTACCGTGGTTTTATTGGAACTGACATATTTTCCAGACAGCTCAAAATTAGTTGGTAGCTGGTGCTAATTTCAAGGATCTGCATGGGATTGAAGGAGCATGATGAATAGGGTGACTCACGGGTGAGTGAGTGTGGGAAGCAAAGTTTCTATCTGTCATGTCTGGCTATACTTTTCTCTGCTCTGTACCTTTGCATCTGTTTTTTTTCTCTCCATGGTGATTGCACTCCTGTTTTTCTTATCTTTTTTTCTCCCTTATGCTTTTCTCCTCTCTTGCACCTTCATCTCTGTGAGCTGCCTGACAAATGTGGATTCCGGCAGCAAGAGGAAATGCTCAGCTGGGGATCATCGACCCCCCTTTGCCTCATTTTTTTTTCTTATGCGTACGTGTATTCTCATATGTATACCAATGCTCCCAAATCCTTTTACAGACCTTTTTCCTGTTTTTTTTTCTTCCTATCTCTCCGTCCTTTTGCAAGCCGAGCACAGCAGAGTAGCTTCCTCTCCCAAGGCCCCTGTGTCTCGACTCCATTAACTGTAGGAGAGCCCAGTTTGCATCTGAGTGTGTGTCTCTGTGTGCGTGCAATCTTTGTGCATTTTGTGTGCATGTCAGTGTGTAGGTCTGTAATGTGTCGTGTGTGCATTTGTGTGTGAGTGTGTGCGAAGTCCATGTAAGTTTTGTGCTCTCTTTCTCTCTTTCTGTGTCTGTCTCCCTCCGTGTAGCTGTGCTCCATTAAATATGAGTGATGTTTGAGAAAGGGACATTACTACCAGAGCCGAGAGAGAAGCCAGCTCACTCTCATCACCCTCTCCTCTATACATCACTTCTTACTGACACCAATCTCTACTCATCCCTCCCTTTCCCTCCCTCACTCCCCTTCCTCCCCTCCCTTCCTTCTTCCCCCTCTCTTTTCTCTCTGCATTTCCTTTATCATTTACCTTTATTCTTTCCATCTTCTCGCTTCTCTCTCTTTTTTCCTATCTATACTTTCCAGTCTTGTGATCATCTGCCGTGGTGTCCATCTTTTCAATTGAGTTCAGCTCAGCATGCTGCTGGCTACCTGACCGTGCCATGTCGATAGTGAGGACACTGTAGTGAAGTTCAAGGTACGGTCACATGTGAATCATTCTCAACCGAGTGCATATGGATCTGCATGCAGGTCAATACACATGTGCATTATCATACATTGTGTGTCGATACATTTGACCTCTTTGTGTGTGTGTACTTGTGAGCACATGGTTCTGTGTATTTACTTTCCATTGTGTGTGGTATGTGTCTCATGAATATCTACTAGAACTGCCAGCATCTCTCACATTTTTGATTTCTTCTGAGTACATATTTGAAGACCAGAGCTTTCATGTCTGCAGGGGGTCTACTCTAATTAAACACCATCAGCAGGGTGACTATGCATGCATGCATGCATGCGTGTGTGTGTGTGTGTGTGTGTGTGTGTGTGTGTGTGTGTGTGTGTGTGTGTGTGTGTGTGTGTGTGTGTGTGTGTTTGTGTGTGTGTGAGTGTGATTTCTGCAGTGTCCAGGGAAACTAACAGTGAAATGACCACCCACTGAGAGGTGTGATCGCTGTGGCATCGCTCAGGGCAGTGCTACTTAAATACACACAAACACTCTCACTCATTCTCACACACACACACACACACACATATGCACACACACCAGCAACATACACACACAAGAACATGATAAACATGATTATGCATCAGATTTTCCCTCCAGCTATTTCAGGCAGTACAATTCCACAATTTTGCATAGAAGTGCATTTTTCTTGATCTTGAGAACTTATGAACTGAAAACAGATAAAAAACAACAGAAAAACATCTTGGGAAATTACAGGATAATGTCTGCTTTTGCAGAATAGCAACAAAAAACACTTTAACATTTTAATATACTCCCTCAGTGATAATCATATTTTTTTCAGAGTGCAATGGATCCATTGAAGGGAGTGTCTACTGGTGTGATGTAATCACTATCAAGTGCTCAAACCATCCCTCGCCTCTCCACAACCTCTTGAATGTAATGGAAAATAGATACTTTATAACACTGTGTTCCCTCATCTGTTTTACATCACCTGCAATAGCCTTGAATAATGAGCTTATCAGTCAAAGCAGTGCTACTGAGTCTGCACACACCTGCGACACACACACACACACACACAAACAGACACAGGTGTCTGCAGAATGACTGACGAGCACTACTCACATGCACATGCACGCACGCACGCACGCACGCACGCACACACACACACACATACACACACACAATGCTGTTCTGGCTCTTTCTCTTTGTCTCTTCATTTCCTCTGTCATACACACACCACTTGCCCAAACATGTACTCAAACATGACTTTTTATTTATGTGTTAGCTAGATGTTACCTGGCTAGCCACCAACTCCACTGAGTCACTTGAACAGCTTGGCTAGCAGGCTAATTAGCTTAAACTGCTGTAAAATAATCAAAACATGATTTATAGTCAATATGCAATGATAAAATTATTGATGAACTCAACTCAACTCTATGGATGTGGTTTATAAATGGATACAAATACAAAAGTGCTCTGTTTAGCAATCTTTGAGGAAACATTCTTCATTTTGTTGGCATATAGAAGTTTACAGATTGGGCACGAAATTACATCTATGTTGGCTGTTTTTATTTTATTTATTTATTTTGTTTTAATAGATAAAAAGAACAAGATCAAGGTCAAGACAATCACAATCCCAGGCTGTTAAATTCCACGGCTTTGTCACACTCCCTTCACATCTGATAAGCATCCTTTGGTACCAGGATGAAACGCATCAGGCTTTCTCGCTTTAGGTTAGGTTTACAAAACAGGATGGAAACTGGACTTGCTGGAAATGGGAATCGAACTCAGGTCTTATGTGTGAAATTCCTGTGCCTCTAATACCCATTAGAGGCGCAGGAATTCCCTTGGCATCGGTATCAGACCAAGCTGCGATGTTTGATGCCATGGGAATAAGAATGGGCTGGGAAGGGAAACGAGAATCAGACTTTATTTCATCACTGCCTTCGGAGTTGTCATTCTTACACAGGAACCTGACAAGAAGATGACTAGCTGACCTGTCACTCTTTGGTCTGTTTTTGTTTTGAATTAAAATCGAAAGAAAATGGTGAAGCGACTGCACTGTGGGTTCACTTGTGTCATTGTACATTCCCACTTTGAATGCTTAACAGGAAGGAAAGATGGTGAAAAAATGTGACAAGAGTCTCCTCTCAGGTGACTTGCTGAACGCGGAAAATTATTTTTTCATGTAAACTAAAACAGACATAAAATGTGGACTTAATTTTGTTAAGTATACTATTACAGGCACATTCACTTGTCCCTTTCTGTCAATAAAAACTTGTTTTGGAAACAATGTAGTGAATTACATTTCAGCAACATCACTGGGTGAAAAGCTTTGTTTGGTATATAAATGTGTGCTAAATAAATGTCCTGTACATTTTATTCTGCAGTGCACTGTGAAGGATCATAGGAGGGGGGTGGAGGGGTGTTACTTCGTAGAAAACTAAAAAGAGAAATTTTTCTTTTATCAACAGCTCTGAACAACCCACCTACGCTCAGACATATGGTCAGGGACGGCCCTCCTGTGCCAGATATGTACCAGATAACACTGATGAGAGCTATCTTCAACCAGTGTTGCTCACAACACCTGTGGACAGTTTTTGCCAAGAGTAAATGTAGGTGGTAAATATATTTGGTTTTATTTAAATTCTGAGAAGTCTGAGGTTTCAGAATGAGTTGTACTCTTCTGGTGCTGTTCTTCTGCCTGCACGGGACATTGGCTCAAGGAGAGGCCAAGGATGCTGAGGAATGTTTACTTGAGGGAAAGGGTTTCGAGCTAATGCATGAACAGACAAGTGGTCAGACTAGCACTGATATCTGGGCTTAGCTGAGAGCTCTGAGAGACATGGTGCTGGAGCACAAGGTCGAGCTAAGGGGCGCAAGCCTGAACTGCACATCCAGAAAGAAAAAGTGGCTTATCTGGAAAAGGAGAATGCAAGTAAAGCAAAGATGCTAGATGTGCTGCTTACAACAAATTGGACTAAGGTTATTTAATTACTAGTGAAACTGTAGGTAAATTATAATAAAGGAAAAGTGTCATTATTGGTTGTCAGTTCTGATGGGATCAATCAGTTGAAACCGCTTTAAAATACTGATAAACATACACGTCAAATACATTATGTGTCGCTTAGCAACCTCTGGTTTTGCAACACTTATACTGCCTTATGTTGATGCCACTTATAGCACAAAATGCATCACTTCATGTGACAGCAAGCTGTTTTTTTCTGATAAGACTTAGCTAACACCAGGTGTTTGGAATCACAGGTGAAGCAAATGTAATGTAATAGCTTTTATGAACTGTATATAGGTTGAAATGAAGAGAGGAGCAAACCGAAATATCTTTACATCAAAACATCACAGATTTTTGCTATGAAAAGTCTCACTTATCAGTCACTGATCTTTGACTTCCATGATATTTTTCAGTGCTGAGTTCCAGACTGACACCAAAAATGAGGTGACAGCAATTAGGGAGGAGGTGGGTGTTGCTAAGATTGAGCTGCAACTCCACAGGAACAAAGAGGAGGAGACTGAGAGACAGAGCGCTGGTATGTAATTACAAAATAATCATCTGGTTTTAGAAATGCTTGGAAAAGCAGTTGTGTGATGATTGACTCCCATACTTCTGGTACAAGTAGCAGAACTGCCAGCCCAGGTTTCCTGACTGACAGCCAGTGAGAAGGAGGTGCAGGAGATGACAGCTCGTGGAGAGGAGCTGAGTGCCACCAAGGCTGAACTGCAGCTCCACAAGAACAAACAGGATGAGATGGAGACTAAGGGCTCTAGTTTCCCGGCGCAGCGCGGGGTGGCGCAGTGAGGCGAACCCCGTGCAGAGCTAGTTTCGACCGGCGAAGCGGGAGAGGCGGACAGTGTCCAAGTTTCGCAGGCGGAGGTTCGCCGAGATGGGAGTGGTGGCGCAGCGGGGGGAGGTGCCGACAGATTCGGCTTGGCGCAGTGACAGTTTCGTGCCAAAAGGCTTCGCCGAGGTGCGCCAAAAGCTCGCCGTCTGAAACCACGTCTACTTTCAGCGCAAGGCGGAGCGAAGCCGGCGCAGTGGAAGTTTGGCTGGCTGGCGCACATCACCAAAACCTCACAATCAGCACAAACGGTGCCAATCTCCTTTGATCTGACATCAGCTGTGACGGGACAGTTGATATGGAGATATATGTATGTGCTGATTGTGATCGTAGCATTGAATAGTGTTTTTTTTCGGTATTTATTGCATCGTTCATGTGCCTGACATTCCGGGAGCCTGCCTGTGAGGTTTTGGTGACGTGTCCGCACTGCTCGCCGGTCTCCGCTCCGCGCCTGTCTCCTGAGCTCCGCTCCGCCCGCGGCAATAGACCTCCATGTCAGCTGTGTAAACTTTCATTACGCCTTCACGCAGCGCATTTTAAAGGCAAGGACAGGGGCTCATTTGATTGGTTACATGTGAATCGGCTGTGTCAAACCCACTCCATGCCTTCTCTCCTCCCCTCCGCCGGTAGGAGGGACGGCGGAGTACTTGCGCCACCGAGAACGGCGTGCCAAACTTGGAAAATCCACCTGGCCACACCCAGTTGGCGAAGCGCATCTGCGCTACGCCCCCGCCTCGCCTGGTCTGTGAAACTAGAGCCCTAAGACTGCAGGTAATGCTTGCACTGAGAAAACCAGGGAGGTGAAATCTCCTGATCGCTTCTGTTGTCCTTACGAAACTTGGTGGGAAGGTCGGAAAACAAAAACACTGTTTAATAGGGCTGTAGGAGCAGAAGGTGTCCATGTAACATCACAAAAACAGGTGCCACAGCTGCTCATGGGCAAAAGCAGCACGGACCACCTCTCCACACAGACTGGCAGAAAGGGGAATGTACTATGACAACAGCACTGCCAAAAGGTGTCACAAAAACAGGTCTGTGCCTTCCAAACACATCCATGTAACATCATGAAACCTGGTGGGGAGGTTTTGTCATGTGTGAAGGAGGCACTGACCAATTTTTCCAGCACATTAGCCGGGGGCGTATCCTTTGACAACAACACTGTAAAAAGGCTTAGCACAAAGAGAGCCGTAACTTCCAGCTGCGACCTTGGTGGAGGTCTACACTCTGCCAGGTGCTTTCTTGTTTACTGTAAAAATGTATTAGGTATCATATTTATTTATATCTTATTGTTTATAGTCTTTTCCTTGAAACTAACTTCAGAAAGATCTTATTAAATCAATCATAAGTTCTTGTCCCTTTAAACTGTTCTGTGCTACACAGTCATAATTCCCTTGCCTATACAGTATGTTTCCATCCTGTGTTTACAGAGACCAAAGGGAGTTTTCTCTGCTGTTTTGGCCAGTTCAGGGAAGATAGGACCTTTCAATACTTAAACTCCAATAATCTACAGTAGAGTGTTCAGGAATATCGGCTGGGCCTACAACCCAATTACAGGTACAAACTGCTTGCATCAGTAATACTGTCTGAGAGGCAGACAGAGCTGATCTTCTCTCTTTTCTATGCTGATGCAGGTATCTTCACAGCACCAGTCAGAGGAGTCTTCCTCTTCAGACTCTATGTCTTCAGCAACATCAAGGCACAATGGCTGGCACTGAATTTATACAAAGATGGGCAAAGAACTTTGCACAATTCTGAGGACTGCGAGAACAGACACTCTCTTGTATCTTATGCACTAATTCTGCAGCTGGAACAGGGGAGCGTGGTCCTCTTGCATCTTGAATCAAACTGTGGGCTTTATGAAGATCAGAATACCTTTAACACCTTCAGGGGTTTCCTGCTTTATCCCATGTGACTGAAACACTGTTTATGCCTTTCATTTGAAAGAACTGTCAAACAGCGATGTGACTTTCAGGTGTGAGTTGACATCTTCACTAAACAATAAAGCACATTTGGAAACACAGGTATTTCTTTTTCTCCCAGTGATCAAATCTCAGTGAAATGACCTCCCCTGACCCCAAAACTGGCATATCTTGATAATGTTATCTTGAGGTTTATACATTAGTTCATCATATCTGAATTAAACAATCTATCCTTCTACTGTAGTGTAAAACTAATGTGAATATTTCAGTAAAAGGAATGTTTTCCTTGAATGTTACAACTCCAGTACAAAAACATTAAAAAGAACAATATAATGCAAGCTATAGAAGAAGAAGAAGAAGAAGAAGAAGAAGAAGAAGAAGAAGAAGAAGAAGGAATAGCTGGAGGATTTTAGAAAGTGAATATAACAAGTAATGCTGTCACTTCCACAACAGCTACTTACACTGCACCATCAAGCAAGGCCCTTCACCCCCTATGAAGTGAAGCTGCAAGTGTAATTGTTCATTTTTGGTAATTTATTTACTTCTTTTTTTATTTATTTTCATTTGTTTTTGTTTTGCACTGGTCAGCTCCTGAGGCGTGAATACATTTAGTTAGCATGGAGAAGTTCAACACTGAGCCCATAAAATTCTGGAACAATTTATCCATTACTCCATTTCATGCACATAGTCCTCATATGCCTACCCTATCTTAATTCAAGCAAGCTATTTACAAGCTTAGCAGAAGAAGGCTTACTGTTGTACGCCACATTTACTGATTAAATACACCAACATGTGCACGCTCACCAGAAAGCAACTGTCCTAAACTGGCTCCTGTCATAAACTGCAGCCCTAATTCCTAAGGTTTTGTTGCCTGAAAGTAATTTTCACACAATTTATCCAGTGCTGAGACTCCAGGCATGAAGGTTGATGTAAACAAAGATTACAGCTGTAAAAATTAACAAGTAGCATTACATTGGGCAACTTCTGCATCTTGTGAAAATGTGAATGAACAGAATGAATGAACAACTAATACTAGAGCGCTTTATATGTATATTTTCTGCAGCAGTGCTCCATAGAAAAGCTTACAACTGTATCAACACTTCAACATGATACCAGAGAGGGTATCCTGAGGGCTCAGATTCAGGAATCCTTTACTTTACTTTACTGTCAGTGGAATGACGGCATGATAAAACAGAACCGCAGAAACGCAACAGCTGTACTTCAGTCATAACAAGATTTCCCTGTGAGACAGACAATAAGGTTTGGCTATGATACTTTCAAATTAATAAAATGCTTGTTTTTCTGCCCTCTGCCATGCAAAGCTATCTGTAAAGTAACTGTACTGGTTTAGTAACAGCTTGAGTTTAGTGGCAAAAATCCAAGGAAAGCAGACTAGATCTTCTTACAGAGGAAAGGTTACGGCTGTAATTGTACAGCTGGCTCCTGACCAATCTAAAGGAAAATATGGAACCATCTGTTTTCTAACATCGCAAAACAGAATGCTCATGAATAATGAAAACAAACAAATAAACAAACTACTGAGGAATACTGGTCAGTATTTGTTATTTAACTTCAGGCACGCCTCAACTTCTGATCCTATTCTCCCTCTCACACACCCTTCACTGTAAGAACAAATGAAACTTCACTGGAAACCAGCAGGGTTATCTTATCACACTAGCAGATTTTGTTTAACCTGTTCTACGCTGAATATGAGACTAAAGGATTTTTTTTTCAGTGTTGCACATGATAGACCCTGCCAAATTTACAGAAGACCAAAGTATCAATGGACACGCAGTACACACACATCTCCTTTAAATCAAGAGTGTCTGACTTTGTAGATTGCCTGGTTAAAATTTAGTGAAAGCAAACCTCAATGTATTTGATAAAGTGACCTCCAACCCAGCAGCTGAGGCTCTCCCAGAGTCTGTGCCAGAATTACACCGGATCCACTTGAGGTCACAAGGTCGCCAAAGTTTGCCATCCAAGATTACAGCATGTTCTCACACAGAACTACACTCACTGAGTATAGCGAGGAAGAGACTCTCACAGCCTGCAAAACATGGCAAAAAATCTCCAAAAAGTCACCATTTGGAAAACCATCCCCATTATGAATTCTCACCATAATATATTATTATATGCTTTATGTAGTAATAAGGGCTCTCTACTGCAAAAGAGAACCATCTCATATTGGTTGAATATGTCATTTAATTCACTCAGTTTATATTGTGACATGTTCAAAGCTATTTGGGGAATGACAAAAAACCTTGTTTGCCACTTAAATGTCACATGCGCTGTCACATGTATCATCACTGTTTAGATGCGCTTCGCCTCTAACTCAGCGTCACCATGGTAACAGAAAGCCATTCTTGCTTCGGTGAGATCAAGCCTTTCATTACCTCGCAGATACCTGAGAACACAGTGAAATGACACACTACGCTCAACAGGATAGGTTACCAAGTGTAAAAATATTAAGTCAAAAATAATATTATCCAATGCAGGTCTCATGACAAACAGATGTGATGCCTGCTGTATTCACAGCCGTTCAGCCTTGACTCATTGAGAAACAAGTGAAAGAGCTGAGTTGAGAAAATGTAAGTCAATTAAAACTTTAGTTAAAATAGCTATGGTAGTGATAGCAACTGCTCTTTTTGTCTTATTGTCCTGTGTTGCTAAAGTAAAACATTTAACTTGTTATAATCAATTTTAAATCATTATTTGTCTGGCATTTTTCAGTCTTTGCAGTTTTTCCTCTGTATTCAAAGCTCATTCGTTGGCTACAAAGTTTATTCCAGTCAAAAAGTGGTGGGAATGATTTGACTTTCTCTGCTCATAATTGAAGGTTGGAGATAAGGTGGCTGAATTTAATGGATGTAACTTACAGTAATTGGTAACACTTTGCAATAAGAGTACAACAATTAACGTTAGGCAACATAAGTTAATGCCGTAATGGTTAATTAAGTGTTAGTTAATGATTATTATGGAATTTACTAATGTTAATAATATCAACAATAACCCTTAAATAACACATAAATTAATACCTTACCATGAACAGCATTAGTTAACGGTTAGTTAACTATGACTTAATGTTTATTAACTGTTACTTAATGTTTATTACGGCAAGCACTTTGTGCTACATCTTTGTGCTACATCTTCAGGGTTTATACAGGAATCCTCAAGTTGAATTTACTACCTTTTACTACCTTTTTTACTACCTTTCAAATATCTTTTACTACCAACACGGCATTGAGCAGCAGCTTTTTTGTTTTTGTTTTTTTTGGTGGGGAGGGTGGGGGCGGGGGGGACATTTTTGTTATTGGGGGGACAACAAACAGCAAAATTTCTGAGAGTAATTGTTGGGGGGGACATGAAAAAATTGCTGTCTGGCACAACTGTACCACCCTCTTTCTCTGTTACGCTCCTTTGAAACTTGCTGTACAGCGTTGAGCGCTCAGCATGTTGCTCACTGTTCTATTTCCACTACAGTCTGTCAAAGTAGCTTTACAAGAACTAGAAACTCAAAATAAGCTCTAAAACTAGAGGAAATACCTTGAATAATCCAACTACCATATTTCACCAATTAATTGCCCGGCCGCAAATAGCCGCCGGGTTCTTATAAACGCCTGGGGTCTGCACGCATTTTGCGTATTAAACGCCCACCCGAATAACCGCCTGGGCGATTATTTGCATTATATTGAGGTAACCCAAAATAAGGCTATTTACCTTATTTTTGCAGAAGTAAACAGTTAGCCGCACAATAACTGTGCGGCGCTTCCGTTTTCTGTCAAAATAAGAGCGCTAGCTAACGTTAGAACAAAAGGGTGTACCGTAATATTAAATCGACAGACTGAAAATATGTTGGACAGTAGCTGTCATCACGATAATGACCTGGTGCAAAAATAAATTAAGGCCTGCAGCGAATAGCCGCCTGGTTCTTTTAAACGCCCAGGGTACAAGTCGATTTTGCATATTAAACGCCCGGGCGATTAATTGGTGAAATACGGTACATCAAACTATTCTTCAAAAAACATATTTTTTGTAGTGTCAACAAAAAACAAAGCAAGATATGGCATCAAATAGTGACATACAGTATATGTTTGAGCTGTACACAGTCCCTTTTAGATTAAATAAAATGAAATGAAACGATGCCACAAAATAATGCAATTTAAAATGCAAAAAAAATAGATATATCTAGAGACAAATTCAAAATATCAGTAAAATATGAACTATTTCTGACATTAATATCCTGACAGACTTTTTGAAAGAATAAAAAGCTCAGTATTTGCTCCTCCTGTGGTCTGTCCTCTCTCTCCCTCACTGTCCTGCACTCCCTTCAGCTTGGAAACAATCATTAGCTATTAGCTTAAACAGTGAGCTGAAAGAGGCAGGTTTTGGACCAAGCAGGGAAAATATCGCTTTTTTCACACCGCTTGGTGAACAAGTGGTGTGATAAATGACTCACTGGCTTTCACTTGAGGAGGTTTTCTTGCTAGTTCTCATCAGGCTGCTGCCTCTCAGGCTGACGGACTGAGTGAAAGTTACCGAGCTGCCGCTCTGCCGGGAGCAGGATGCGGACCAAACCACTTTGAGGCATGGGGGGGTCATAACTTTTTAACACTTAAAAACACACTGTTTTACATTTATAATTAGCACCGCTTGCATTGTACTTTCATTGAATATTATTATATTATTGAAAATTATTTATTAGTGTTAACAATGTTTTTTTGGGGGGGACAACTTTATGGATGGAGGAGTCTTGTCCCCTCTGACCCCCCCCCGGGATTTCCGCCTATGTGCCACAGCATCACAGCTTTGCTCGGATCAAACTCACTGATGTCTGTGGAGCAGAGTTGGACCATCAGGAGATCTGACAGTCTGCCCAGTGCGTTGCGTGTCATCCTTCTGAGCTGGCTAGGCTAACCCTGGGCTAACCTCACAACATGTCACACGACGTCGGGGGAACTATTTAAGTGTGTCATACAACAAACAGATCACTAGCGCTAGCCGACAGGCTACGGGGAGCTACTGAAGTGCGACACACAAACATCACCGGTCAAGCGCTAACGTTAGCTACCGTATGAATTTAAAGCCACCTCTTGCATAATTTATTGCATGACTTGGTGCAAATATTTACCCGCCCCGTGGCAGGTAGACCTCCAAAATTAACTCACCAAGGGAATATTTTAGACGCATTTGGCGAGTGGCGACCGCTATTTTACAACACTGCTCAGAGCTGCGAAAACTTACATTTTCCCATCTCGGCAAGTGGCTTGCTCACACTAACGTTTTGAGACCTGCATGAGCGCAACATGTGGCAGGTGAACCAATCGCGTACACGCTACAGGGTGGCAAATGCAGTCAGGATCACTGATTGGCTATCAACGCCGACACAGGTCCTGGTGTCCTGCTCGCACGTATTTTTCGTTTTAATATTTCTTTAATTAAATGAACTGTAAAGAAAAAAATCAGCATCAATGGAAAAGTCATAATATATTGAAGGGATGATGAAAAAAATTACTACCAATTAAAATTGTGTTAGTTACCTTTTACTACCTTTTAAGGGCCTTAATTTGGGCTCCTTTTATTTACTACCTTTTACTACCTTTTACAACCCCGCGGATACCCTGTCTACAAATAAAGTTTTGATTAATTTGATTGATTAACTAATGTTAGTTGTTGTACTCTTATTGTAAAGTGTTACCCAGTAATTTCATGTCAGTCTACAGTCTATGCAGTCCCTTTGCACTGCAACGGTGTGTGAGTATGGCTGAATATGATAGACAGACAGACAGATAGACAGATAGACAGACAGACTGTATATAGTGAGTGAGCGAGAGAGGATCAGTGTATCAGAGTGGAAAGCTAACACTTCAGGTTCAACTCTGGCTCCCTACCAATGTAGAGATATCCTGCTGGTTTCAAAAGTGTGTGTGTGTGTGTGTGTGTGTGTGTGTGTGTGTGTGTGTGTGTGTGTGTTTATCTGTCTATGTGTGAGTGTGTGTGTGAATTGTATTTCCATTGATTTCAGCCATATTTGCCTCAGGGATCGATGACGGATAAAAGTCAGCATCTGACTGATGTAATGTTGAGAGAGTGAATGAGAGAGACAGACAGAGAGGAAGAGACACACGGGGGCAGGGGGAGCTGGGGTGAGACAAGTTAACATGAATAAATTGGAGCTGAGACTTGATTTTAAAAAAAATGAAGCAATGACTCACTAAGTCATGATGGTGAGTGAAGGAAAAAAAGAAGACATGTGAGGAGGGTAAACACGAGGAGAGAAACCCGCACATGAACAATTGCAAACTAAGGTCACAGTGTTTTTAAAGGCCAGTCAAGTTCCAATGATTTTAAAGTGACTTCATTTTGTTTGTATCCCCAATCTTTTTCTCCTCTTCCATAATGGCCAGAGAAAATTGTGCACTCTGAAATAAATAATAAATAAAAAAAAAAAAAACATAACAGCAAAAGCTTTATACCTGCACAAAAGCCAGCATTAATGCATTTTGCACAGTGAAAATATTGCTGAGTGCAAAGCGAGTGTTTTCAGTGGAATAATGCTCTATTCACAAAGGGCCAACTAAAGTGAAATTGCTGGAGCTTGTTAAACCTTTAATCATTACCAGTGGATAAATGTAAAACCAAAAGAAGAGTAGACTGCTTGGGTTTTTCACCAACGCTAGTTAAGGTTGGAGTTCTCCATAATCTGTTTCAGACAGCGTAAAATGGTTATTGGGCTCAGTTAATGATGAGTTCCTCTGATTAAAAGGAAATGTGGGAGGAATTTGTAACACTGGAGATGAGGATGCTGAGTGAAATGGTCAACGATAGCAAATGATTACAAGCAAATTGAAAGTAAGAAGAAATATGAAGATATTATTTCTGTAACCTTGCCATTCTGTTCCTCCCCCTGTATCTAACTCCCCTCTCTGTCATCTCTGTCCTCTTTACTATTCCTCTCCTCCGCTCTCTTTTTCCCATCGTTCTTCTCTTCCTCTACTCTACTCTCCTCTTCTCTCCTCTCCTCTCCACTTTCTGCTTCCCTCTCTTTCTTCCCTGGTCCTATTACATATTGATCCTGTATGTATAAATGAATTTTGTCTGCTACAAATTTATGAGGCCCTCTGGCTCTCATGAATTTCTCCTCCCCATCTCCTCAGCTCCTAAATATTTGGTCCTCCGAGGCAGTTTGAAGAGCTTTGCACGTCCTCGCAGATGGCAATATGCCACCCGCACAAAGCCTGAGAAGACGACATTATGCCTCGCTTACACACGTGCACACAAACACAAATATGCACACATGGACGCAACACACGCAAATAGACATGTATGTATACACACACACACACACACGCAGAGGAATGAGACAATATCACATTATAATCAGGGGTGGCTGCAGTGTGTTTTTCCCTGAAATCTGTGCCTGAGGCCTTTCCATTATTATAATGTTTTATGCCTCCCATTCTGACTGTGCAAGCAACTCTGTGTGTTTGTGAGTGAGTGTGTGTGTGTGTGTGTGTGTGTGTGTGTGTGTGTGTGTGGGTGTGTGATAGTAATTCTGCATCTCAGAGGACTGATGTTGTTACTTCTAGCTGAGTTGACAGGCATGCATGCACACACACATACACACACACACACACACACACACACACACACATGCAGCATTAACAGAGCAAAACATCTCTGCTTTAGAAGTGATTGAATCAAACGGTTTATGCTGCCTGTGGCTTTGTCCTATTTTGCCTTGAGCCACACTTTTCTGATGGTGAAAGGTTTTGGGGGGATGAGACATTTCTTATGCACTATCGAAAGGCAATTTAGAGAATGGGGAGAAGAATAAATGTGTAAGGAAGCGAGAGAGAAAGAGAGAGAGAGAGAGAAAGTAATGCAAATGAAACAAAGTCATGCATGACAGTATGTATATGATATGATATGATATGATATTTAAAGCCCTTTCAGAAATGCATGTGATAATGGGCTATATAAATACACTTGACTTGAAATTATGTGACACCTACATGTTTTTTTTTTTTTTTGTTTGTTTTTTGTAAAGAAAGTAGAATCATGTATGGCAGTAATCGCCATCTGGCAGCCAGCGGGCTACATGTGGCCACCAAAGCTTCCCATTCGGCCTACAGAATATCAATGAATTCAGAAAGCATAAGGAGGAACAAAATGCATTCCAGTATTTAGGATATTGAGCATTTTTTTCCTTCTATATTGAGGCAACACCAAAAACCACTGAAATGGAAATAATTTTCTTAGGAATGATTTACTGAGCTCAAATATGTGTTTTCAACCCGCAGGCACTAAAGATGTTATAACTCTGCCTGTCAGCTTGTTATTAGTTACCTGCCTACACAACCCGGTGCAGGAGTCAGGCCTACCTCGCTCACAAAGCTCTCAAGTTGTCACTGGCGTCTCAAGTTGTCACTAAATAGCAGCAGCCCAGCAGGTGAAGCTGAAATTAATTCCTGTCTTTCATGAGTGGAACACGACTCGTCCTGTATCTTCATGCAAGCATGGAGATAACGTTTTCCACCAATCAGAACACTGCATAATAGCAAATCCAAACTGATTACATTTGATTAATATTTCCTGCCAATCAGGACTGCGCTCTTCAAGTATGTGTCTGGAATTACAGATTTGAACCATCTTTCCTGAGTGAACTGCCTCTGTGCCGGAGGTCCACGCTCTACTCAGAATATTTCCTAGTCAAGTTTAGTTATTATTATGAATTTTCTGTGTTTTTAATAGTCTGTTCACATTGATACTAGGCTAATAAAAATAACATTAATTTTGTAAGAAAGAGAAAATATTTAACAATACTGGGCTAATCAGCCTAATAAGCCTATTGCTGTTTAATATTGTGTAAAATAAATCAATTTAAATGTTGTTTTCTGAAAATCTGGCGCCCACATTGTCTGCCTAGAAGTGCATTTGGACCTTAGACAAATGTAGTTGATGGCCACTGATGGTAATTAAATTATAAGAGTGATAATGACATACAGCGTGAAAAGCAAGTTGTGAAATACCAAGAAAAATATGTAAGAAAGCAATGATGATGGGAATAATATGCTGCATTTGTGACAAGAACAACAACGTGTAGGAGTGATGATTATTGTTTTCATTTTCTTGCTGGAACAAATCCTTCAAAATTTATGTTACTTCAAATGAATTTGTTTTATTATACCTCTTTTTATTATATAACTTTGTTTATTGTTAATAACTTATCTATATATTTTCATTGTCAGACACATAGGTGTATGTGTGGAGTCTCATTTTATTTTTTATTTTTTTCTCTTGAGGCTGTGCTTACATATTTACACTTTACCTGTGTTTCTATCATCATAACATCATAAGTAATTATATATTATATTATATTATATTATATTATATTATATTATATTATATTATGATAACAAAAACTAGGGCACATTTGCAAATGAAAGAAAACAAACATATTTCTTATGTATGAAAAGCTCTTTGGAAATTTGATTTCTCTGTCTCTGCAAAGGCGCTGGAAACAGTGGATATTGTTTCCATGGAAACAATGTCGGCGCTCGATAGTTTGATCATTAATAGAGAAGGTGATCAGGAGAAACCGTACTCCATGCACACATACACACACAAATACACACACACACACACACACACTTGCTGTCTACCTGCATTAGGGTGAGGACGAAGCTTCTCAGTAACTTCACAGGCTTTCGTTTATTGGACCAAACTATCATTTCATGGTAGGTAATGTGGAAAATACAGGACTGATTGATATTCGGGGAGATCAAAACACGGTTTGGTCCTGCTGTACAAAGTAACACTTTCCGGCTCTGCTGTAACAGGGTGGCTTTATAATTCTGACAAACCAGAATAGAGACAGAGAGAGAGAGAGAGAGAGAGAGAGAGAGAGAGAGAGAGAGAGAGAGAGAGAGAGAGGGAGAGAGAGATGAGAGCTGGAGAGTTAATGAGTAAGTAAAAGGAAAGTGATGGGAAAATTAGATCAGAGTCCCCTCAGGAATCACAACTAAGTACCCTCTATTAACACACACACACACACACACACACACACACACACACACACACACACACCATTTAGAAGACACCCGCAGCCTTATCTGGTGCCTTCTCTCAGCGGCCTCATCTTCTCCTCACTGTCTCCCTCTATCTCTCTGCGTGAGCGGAGGAAGTGGGTGAAATGATAGAAGCTCTCTCATGGGAAAGAAGTGTGTGTTTACGTGGGTCAGGGACAGCCTTAGGGCAAGCTCTCTCTCTCTCTGTCACACACACACACGCACACACATGCTTTGTCTGAATACTTGTGTGCAGGCATGAGTAGATTGGCTTCCTTTGTGTGTGAGCCTCATAGCAGCCATAATCTACCTGTCCCTCTGCCTTCAATCAGAAAAGACCGTTAACTTTAACGACGTGGGGCCCCCATGTGTACCATGGCGATTGAGAATGAGGCTATGAAGAAATATTCAGGTCACTGGCCACTGTCAGAGTTATGGCGCCTTTCCTCATTACTTCCATCCTTCAACTTCTTCTCCCCCCCTCTGCCTGATCTCTGTTTTGTTCTGGTTGAAATCACCCAACATGGTTTTGAAGAAAACCTTATTTGGAAATTAAAAACACTGATAATTGGAGCAGTGGTGCAGCACTGCAAACAAGGCGGGTAGATAGTGGGTAAGACGGACCTACAGCTTCACTCAAAGGGACTGTCCATAATGGCCAGAAGCCTGAATGGCCTGACCACCTGACCATAATGGCCTGACCACCTTCTGGACGGTCTTGATGTTCGCACACACATTCCTGAAACTCCCTTTAACTCCTTGTGCACACCACTAGCTCATCCACGTTGCTGGCCAGTGCTCTCACATTCCCCATGTTGATAGAAGGGATAGCAGGTTTATATATTCTCTTCCGATGCTGTTTTATGCCTGTCTTGCACCCCGTCACCGTCTCCAAAGCTCTCGTGGTACTTCCAGCCTCTCTCCCTGGAACATGGCTCTCTCAACTCTCATGTCTTGGCTAGATTGAATATGTAACATATGTGGACTGTTCGCAGGGTGGATGCTGCAACACTACGCTTCTGCTATTATCAGTGAAACTGGCTTCACCAGGCATGAGAGCAGCATGTGAGTGGTGTGTATGCGCCGCAGAGAGCCACTCTACAAGCTTAAAAATAGACTAGTCTTCTATATATATTTTTATGCAAGGTGTGTGTGGCCCTTTCACACAGAAATGGGCCATAAAGTTTCTATATTTTTTTAAATTAAACTACCAGTATACAGGACATGATTCTAGCTTTGACCACCCTGTTGGCATTTGTTTTGATCGCCCTGTGCCATTTATTTTGCCAGTACCAGCTGGCTAATGGACACTGTCGATGTTAAATTTCCCATTTCACAAGACCTGGTGAAAAAGTTTGACAGCCCTGAGCTGGGTCCAAAAACTGAAGACACAATCCCAAAATGAGCACTGCCTATACTGATCACACAACCCTACACCTTACGCGCGCTGCAGGCGATACATTTGGCAGCACATCCGCTCCGCAAATGGTCCGCATATGTTACGTGTTCAATGTTCACCGCCTCTACCAGTGCACACATCGCCCTGAGCTGGAAGAAGTGGTCCAACAACAAATAAAAACAAGCACAACCCTTAACCACCAAGTTGTACCCATTGTTGTGACATCCAAGGAAGGCTAAACAGTGTGAAAAAGCATTAAAAACTTTAAAAACACAGGAACAAATAGGAATTAAAAACAAACAAGAGACACTGGTGCTGCCACAACAGGCTGCCACTTGCCCGGTGCCATAGAAACAGCTATGACCTGCACTCAGGGATCATTATAAAAAAAAAAAAATAAAAAAAAAAACACTAAAAATAGACTATGGTTTCTTAAAATTTATATCAGTTTGACACTACTTTCTATGACGTATACTATAAATTTAGGTGCTTATAAAATGATGGATGGACTGTGTTACTGTTACCGTAAAGTTTGCCCTGCGCTACATGCCTGCTTTTAAGTCAACCGCTGATTAACATATTATTCCCACTGGGAAAACAAACTGTGCTGGGTGTTCTCCATGGGAGCGTTTCTCTTTCCCCCGCCCTCTCATGCTCTCGCTCTCCCAATTTGTCTACGTGTGTGTGTGTGTGTATATGTGTTTGTGTCTGTGCACGCATCTCCTTTGCATCTCAGTATATCTGCCATTAAGGGGGACTAAGCATTTCATTACCAGTCTACAGAGCTCCCACTGTGTCATTTATTGAAGCCAGTGTGTCGTTCTTTCTTAGAGATAATAATAATGGGATGAAAAGAGGAAGCGTGTGTTTGTGAGTATGTGTGTGTGTGTGTGTGTGTATGGGTGCATGTATTTGTGTGTGTGTGTGTGTGTATTCTAGAAATACTGATGTAATCGCAAGCTTGAGCCCAAATAGCCTATAGGGTAAGTCTGTAATAATCCCAACCCCTGGGCATAATGGCCTATTAAAGCAGTAGTGGACAGAATAAATGAGTATGTCCGAGAGAGTGACAGGAGGAGAGGGAGAAAGACTGAGAGAAGAAATGAAGGGAAAGGGAGAAGGTATTTAGAAGAAACAATGGAGAAAGGAGCAGAGAGATGGGAAATGATATGGGCTATTAAAGAAAATTTTCAACTTGGGCGCTGCGGTATTTGGTCTTTGCCGTCATGATTTTGTTGAAAATTTGTAGCTTACTTCATTTACAAGCTTTTTCAATTGTCCAGCAATCAAACACAATAGATTGGCATTCAAAAAATAGATTTGAGAGCAAAACAATCAACAGTGCAATCAAAAAATGTTTTATTGCAAGTAAAATAAATTTGTGATTTAAATGCAAATCAAAAACTTTGCGAATCCAAACATTTTGTTTACATATCCAAAAGTTTTGCTTGCTGTTGAGCTGAATCTCACTGGCAGGACCTACGGTGAGAAATGTGAGGCACATCTCTATTGGCCAGTGTTGATTAGCGTTGCTCTCAACTCTCACTTTTTGATTGCAAACCTATTCTGTTTGATTGTGTAATAAAAAACAAAAAAACACGCCCAGATCCCTGCTATGACCCACGGGGCAAACAGTTTCTGACAGCTGAGAACAAAAAGCCACTAAATTACATCCTTCCAACACAGTAACAGTCACAGTGCAGTTGTCTTTGTTTTTAAATAGCTGTGACTCAACAATTATCACATGTTTCAATTATAATAACCCAATTACAATTTGGATGGATCAACAAAGTTTTCCTGATTCTGATTCATTCAGTCTATTGGGAAACAACTTCACACACTGATGACTGAGCCTATCAAACATCAATAAAACTCCCTGCATTTTACATTGATGACATTGCAAAGCTGGTGCCTGTGGTAACAATCCTCCGATGGTGCACAGCTGAACTTTGGAGATGCATTTTACGTCAACCACAAGTCGCAATCTCTACCGACATTGCATACCTAAAATTATATCACAGCTAATTACCTCGTCTAAGGATTCCACAACAGTATCTCTTTTTCGCCTAATTTTTCTGTGTGTTGAATGCAACCCATAACTGTATTTTTCAAGCAGCATTCAATTTACTGCCACAAGAGGGAGACAGATTGTACACAACAGGAAAGTTCGATGTGATCAAGGCATGACGTGGTGTGTGTGTCTGTTTGTTTACCTACCTGATGATATGTCTATCCTGTTGTTTTTGGTCATCCTCGTCACGTTGATATGTACTGCAACTTTGCCCTCCTCCAGGGAGATCTCCAGAGTCCCGTCGTCAAGGTTACTGAAGAGGAGAAGCCCGTCCGGGTTCCAGGTTCGGAACTGGAAGCCCACAGATACTGTGTTGTGATTGGCTCGCCCTGGCAGCTGCAGGAAACTGGTGGCATTGAAGAAGACCGGGAAGGTGTGGGTCTCCACACAGGTGAAGGACAGATTGCGCTGTGTTCGAATGAGATACAGAAAAGCACAAAGAGAGGGAGAGATTGGAGAGTCATCAGTGGGTCTTCAAAGAGAAAAGACAAAAACAAAACAAATCCCAGGGATGTGGACCTGCATCATAAGTTGCTGGAGAGATTCAAAAGCCCCATGACACTGCTGAAGATCGTAGGAGTTCACACCAGGCTTTAAAGAGAGCCCTAGGCCAAGAGATATATTTTCTGAGCACAGGTAAACAGGCCAAATGTGGCTTTGAGTCTAGCCCATGCCTGCTTATCTTTAGATGTCCCACACCAAAGTGGGATGCATTCAAAGCCAGATTCTGCCTGTACACATTACAATAGTATTTCTCTTTGGCTCAAGCTCCCTTTGAAACCAGATTTGAAAACTGACATTTTTGTGATGAGTAACCCTCACGTCACAGTGAGTGTGTTAACCAGCACATTCGTTGTTTACTACTGGGGATACTCACACACTGCTGCACCTTTTGGCTGCGTCAGACTACAATAAATGTGTGTTGCAATAATCCAGAGTGTGGTGTGGTGTTTGTGTGCCGGCAGAGAATAAACAGTAACGTGGACTTTTAGCACTAATTACCACTGAGCCTTCCCAAGCTTGCTCTTAATCAAATCATTAGCAAACTCACAATATTGAGCTGCCCTATTACCAACTATAGATGATTCTTGATTATGTGCGTGTGTGTGTGTATGTGCCCGCACACTATGCATGAGTATGCAAGTACATTCTAGCAGAACATTGCTTGTGTGTGCTTGCTTGCTTATGTCTTTGTGGGTTTGTTACCAAGTGCATCTGCATGTATGTGTGTGTGTGTGTGTGTGTATGTGTGTGTGTGTGTGTGCATGTGTGAGAGTGTGTGTTTGTGTTTGTGCATCCTATTCTCGAGAGCGGATCTGTTTTGATTAGGATCGAATGGCTGTGGGTGTCATCAGAGAGAATTAGAGGTGCTGCTTTAATGAACTTGATTAGTGCCTCCATTTGTTCAATCAGTTCAACAGAGACCCAAGGAGATATGCTGGCTGTTTACTGCTGAGGAGGAATAGGAGGCAGGGAGAAACAAGACTTTACAGAGTCAATCAAAGACTGTTTGACTGATTTAAAGTTGGCATAATCCTAAATGTAAACAAGTTATGTCCAGCGATTTCAGAGAGCTGTGCATTTAATGATGAGAAGCAACACATTTAAGATGCTGCTTCTAGTGTTGAGACGGGTTGAAAACAAAACCTGCTCCACCGCCATTACAGTGCAGCTCTCTCTTAATAAGCTGCAGTGAACTGGCAGCCAGGATATCAAAAGAGACGTTTAAAATGGTGAGACAAACACGTGAAGGGGCGAGCGTCGGGTTGTTGTGGCACGTATGCGATTAATTATGATTCTGTTAGACAATTCTGGTGCACAGGTAAGAATCCGCTTCCACACACAGGTCATATACACGGTTAAAGTGTCACAGTAATGAGCATTTTTAGCGTTCAGGGGCCCTTATGAGCCTGTTTGTATGTGCGCACCTGTGTGTGGGTGTCTGGGTGGATAGGAACATAGCATAGCTTTAGCAACAACATACATCTATTTTGAACTGTTCAGAGTTCAATACATATAAATATATATATATATATATATATATATATATATATATATATCTGTGTGTTTTTTCCTTACAAAGCTGGAGGTGTCTAGTTTCTTGCGTCGGGCCAGGTCAGTGATGTTGTCTCCGTTGTAGTTGATACTCTCCATGCAGCCTTTAAAGTTCTTCCTCCCCCCACCCACTGGCTTCCCGCTGTACGGCATTCCTCCGAAGCTCAACTAGAGAGAGATAAACAAAGAAGGAGGAGGGAGATGGAGAGAGGACAGAAATGAGTGGAGGAAATAGAGAGACACATAGAAAATAACACAAAAAAGTGCATTTGATTTAAGTTTAATAGTTGTCCACCACCCACACTGGGATTGTTTTGTTTATGATGGATATGATTGTTAGTAACCCTTGAAATTAAAGCTGAATCCACCTTAGCCTAGACGCAAAGAGGAGAGGGAGAACAGACAAAATGAAGGAAGGAAAAAAGAGGAGGTGGGGATCTCACAGCTCCTCCCCCTGCAGCTTGTAAATTGCTAACAGAAAAATGTAGAAAAAAAAACATTCCTCTGGCTGTGTTGTTCAGCAAACTGCTCTGAAAAATAATGGTTTCATTTGAAATTGCAGTGTAAATGTGCATATATTATCATAGAAATCACCAAATAAAAGTAGATCTGATCCTGTAATGGGTCAAGGAGCCAAGATGTATTTCAAACCCAAAACAAGTAAACAGTCATCCCCAATGAATGATGCAAGCTCGCTTTGGATAAATTGGTAAACAAATTTTGTGAATACACTCTGTGCAACACACTCAGAGCAACGATCCATTTCATTCCCTCAAGTTTGAACCACTGATCTAAAACCAAAACCTGGAGCTGTAAAAAAAAAAAAAGAAAGAAAAAAAATCTATGATCTGTCTTTATCAACCTGACTTGAAGTTTTCCAGTTAAACGGTTTCCCATTGACTGTACAATCTGTCAGCTTTAAGTCATAATGAAGGAAAAAGCTGAATTTGGATTTTTACCTCACCTTTATTATTAACAGACAGATAAGTTAACACCTTTCATCCAGATGATAACCAGTGTTTTTTTTTACTACCACTCTAAAATACCTTATCGCAACTGCTATTAGCCATTTGCCAACAGGATGGTTAATCTGGCTCAATGTATTTACAGATGAATGCGAAATTATGTAAGTACCACTTTTCATACAACTTAAACTATCTATACTACAGGCTACAATAATGTCATATCATTGCACATCTGCAGTACATCAAGTCTCCTCATGTGACGTCCACATCATCTGTGGATTATTTTCCCACTACTGTACCTTGAGTGAATGTGGTTTTTCAAATGCATGCTGAATTTTATCTTATTTTGGGAATACTAGTTTGGCTGCTGACAGACTTTCTGTTGCTTCAACCAGAGTGGACAGTCTATTACTACAGTAGCCATCCTGGGTATATTGGGGATGAGTGGTTTCAACCCAATCCCATCAGTGGCTACACTATTTCTGCGGTGCAAGACAGTAATAGTTAGTTGTGCGTAAGTTTTGACTTAGTACAGCTGCTGCAACTAGTCCCAGTACACGCCTATTAAGCTGCAGTATCCAGTTTGCATGCCAAGTTAGGACTGCAGTAGTGATGAACGTGGCACTAAAATGATGTGGAAAAACACACATGCAGGGGGTTAAGGGACAAAAGGAAGGGGACAGAGGGTTTGAGGGAAATAGGAATAATGAGAGGGGAGGAGAGGAGATGGTAGCTGAATAAATAGGCTTCTGGAGTAAACCCCTGAAGGACATGGAATTAATGAAAATGTAGAGTGTGTTTGGCAGTTTCTTTACAATAGTACATGTGTTTAGATTTCTGTTTCAGACTAGCTCCGGGGGGGTAGGTGGTGTGCAATTATCAGTAGATGTGTGGTGTGGTGGCGTGTATGTGTGGACAATATGTGTCTGTGGTAATGCTTCACTACTCTTAGTAATTACTGCCAATGGTAGACACAAACACACCCAAACAATCAGTCTATAGGCTTAACTGGGAGCAGGAGACATACACACACACACACACACACACACACAGAAGGCAGACTAGATGGAGTTGGTAAGCTTGGAGTAAAAGCTTGTTGTACTTATGCTATCTGTACAGAGACTCAGTCAGGCAATAACACCACTGCCAATATCCCTCCAGGGTTCACGGCAAAACACACAATCAACAAACACACTCGCACGCATGCACACACACACACACACACACACACACACACACACAAAACCGAGCGGTTCACCCTGTTGTGTAGATTTCCCTGAAGATCCCTTAATTCAACAGCTTCAGTTTAATTGGAATGTGGTTTGTCCGGTCCCATTTCTCTGTACCCACTTAACATTGGAATGGATCAGCAAAACCTAGTAAAGGTCACACATTGACACACACACGCACATCGATAAACACGCATGGATGCATGGATACTTATGCACACACATATACACATTACACACATACGATACTGATGATGTATTCCTGAATCAATTTCCTGCTTTAAGTATTATTAGCCGCACTCGTTGCATTCCATTACTGAAAGACATTAATTATGTGTGTTTTATGGATTAGTATTATAGCCCACTGTAATACCAATATCTAATTTCCTGTGTGGTATCAACATACAGTACAGTTGAGAGAGGAGACTGGAGACGAAGCTGCTTGCAGAGAAGGGTTGAAAAAAAAAAAATACACCCTGAACATTAGCAAAGATATACATACACACAGACACTCAGGGCAGGATGCTGAGCAAGTATGCTATTTTCCAGCAATGCCCTACACTTGCAACACTATAACAGCATAATGTTGAGGAAAAACAGCAACACAGGGAAGAAGAGATTGAAAAAGACTAAGAGTAAAATAAGGAGGAAAAGAATGTGAGAAACGAGAGGAGAAAGAAAAACTTGAAGAAGAAATACAAGACGGTTCAGATGATGAAAAAGAAGAAAAAGAAGACGAAGATGATGATGATGATGATGATGATGATGATGATGATGATGACGATGATGTGGCAGCATCCGAAACAAAAACTAGAACACGCTGCGTGGTGATGCCATGCTTAGAAGATCAGCAGCATAATAATGGCAGCAGACAGCGGGAGAGGGGAAAGGTGTGCGATGCTATGACATTACAGCTTTGTAACAAGCACAGAGGAATGGAAATGGAAAGGGGAACAGGCGAGAGGTGGGGGGGGGTTAAGCAGGAGCGGTGAGTTTTGGGGCTCGTAAGGCTAACAGTTAATTAGTGTACCATACTGACTTTTCTTAGTCAGCACGGGTGGGAGGGTAGGCCACGGAAACAGTGCAGCAAGTCATTACAGAGGCAGTGTGAGCAAGTGTGAGGGAGGAACAGAGGCTGTGGTCATACTTTTAAGCGTAATGTGGCTGTAATCATCTGATCACCCCAAGATGCAACAAATGACAGGTCTGCACACACACAAACAGACACAAAAACACAAAATTTGGTTCAAACTGCTATCAGATCTTTAAATGCCAGATGTGGGCATGGTCAGACTTCAGGGGTGATCTGAACTCCGCACAGTCTGCACACAATCCAGCCACAATGAGCATCCAAGCGCTGCAAAAACATTTTCAGGCCAAGTGTTTAAAGTTATAAGTTATAATAACGTCTTGGCCTGTTACATAATCATGTGCTCATAACTATTTGAGCTTGCTGTGATAATTTTGAATAATGATTATGTTCCTCAATCTTTTTTTTTTTTTTTTTTTTTTTTTTTTTTTTTTTTTTACGTCCAAGTGTCAAGAGGCTTTTAGGACAGTGTTAGAAAACAACTCAGGTGTGTTTCCATCAGTTGGGATGAAGTTTTTTTTTCCTCTCCCTCTGGCCATATGGCATAATTCAAAATGAGACTGATGTTCACTCACGCAAGCATATGTATGTATTGAGATAGGCACCAATGCATACAGGCACACACACACACACACACTGTAAAGGGTTTCCCATAGATATGGGAATTTCCCAAGAGGGGAAATCACAAGTCCTTCACATAACATAACAAACCAAACACAAGAAAAAGCAGAAAAACATATTTCTTTTCACAATGCTTTTGTTTTTTGCTCAGGTCGAATTTACTGACCTACTGTACACAAGCAGGGGCAGTCAGGGTCTGCCAGGCTCAGCCCAACATACAAGATGCCATTTATTGATTGGTCAGGCCACTCGATCAGTTTGTGATGAATTTCATCAAAAAAGAAGTTGCAATGTTGGAGAAAAAGCAGAATCCTATTAAGTTGTTTCCAGCCAGGAGATGTCAGAGATTATAGCCACAGCTACAATCAGCCGGTGGTGTGGATGACGACTGAGCCAACAGCTGGACACCAGCTCGCTGCTCCTCCCACCGCTCGCTGTCAAGTGCCGTTAGCCATTAGCTGTTTGTCTAACTGACACAGGATCACACCATCATGTCTCTGGCTGAGAGCATGAATGGTAGTATACTTATAATTAGGGCTGGGCAACAATTGAAATCTTTAATCGCAATTAATTGCATAATTTGTCTGATTAATCACAATTAATCGCATTGTATTCGCAAAATCCAATAAGTATTGGATTTTTTTTATTTCAATGTTCTGCTGCCATATAAACGAAAGTGCCATAACATTTGTTGTGCAAACACTTTTAACATCACCACTTATCAGTAACACATATTTAGTGTAAATCTCAACTTAAAAAATGTCATAATAATAATAATAATAATAATAAATAAAATAAATAATAATAGTAATAATAATAAATTAAAGCTTATTGCCACTGCCAGGACATTCTCTTTATGAAAAAAAAAAAAAAATCTACCAACAAAATCCTGAGCCACAATCAGGACAAACAGGCAATTTCTGAGGTAACAGCAGAAACTTTTAACAGGGAGCAGCATTACCAGTCTATGTTCAATACCAAAGTGTGAAGCACAAAAAAGTTCACTACTGAAACTTCCTTTACAGGGGACTAGAATGTAAAGCGCATGTTTTACTGGACTTCTGTTTTTTTTCTATTCCTCTGCACTAAGCCAGTTGCTAAGGCACACACGATTATTTACATTTTCATAAGATAAAGAAGCTCTCTTTTTATTTTGCACAATGTGACCAGCAAGAGAAAACAACCTTTCACAAGCGATTGTTGCGCAATCAATAATCAACCATGTTGTCTGTGTCGCTGTCCGTTGTGCTGCTGCAACCGTGTATAAACAAAAGTCTGTTTATAATGAAAGTACAACAGTCTGTGTGCGCGGGGATCCGGCAGACCTGGTGCTGGCCGGCACCGCGTCAGTACAGCCAGCACCGGCCGCGGCACCGCGCGGTGTGCGGCAACCCGGTCAGGTCTATTCTGCTGGATCTGCCAGGTGCCGCTCCGGCTGTCAGTTGGACCTTTCTGAAGGAGGAGGAAGTTACCTCCGAAACTGTCACGGTAAATAAACATCCCATGTCTGATTAAAAGGACCAAAAACGTCTTTTAGTTAAAAGGAAGACATGATGAATGTATTTGAACTACACTGATTTATAATGTCGTCGGGCCATGCCTGTGTCTGTTTCAACGTGATGACGCGCACACCAGGGGCAAACGTGCTTGGGCGCGTTTGGGCTTTAGACTGAGTGCAACAGACTTTTACAAAATAAAAGCATGTGAGCAACATGTGTTAATGCGCGATAAAGTAAATATCGGCGTCAATAGTCTAATGAATTAACGTGATAATAACGCGTTAACTTGCCCAGCCCTACTTATAATACATAAGTATATAGTATTATAACATTACAAATGTATTACATTAAAGGACATAATACAGTAGGTTTGTGGCTGTGCATTTATAAACTAAATGCAAGTGTGTCCATTGAGTGTGTGCGCATGTGTGTTTGTGTGTGTGTGTCACGGACACGTCTTGGCATACAGCTATAACTAAACCAATAACTTTAAAATGAACAGCACAACATCACATTGGAAATTAATATAACAGCAGTGGCCGTAATCGGATGTCTGTGGCAATGCGACAAATCTCCACGTGTTGCATGCCACACGGCTTTTGGAATTAAATAGTTCGTTTTAATATTCTAACACATTTCTGTTCACAGTGCTAATTTCGTCGGCTATTTTTCAATTTAGTTTTAGTCTTGTGTCAAATGCCCTTATTAGTTTTAGTCATATTTAGTCAACATGTATTCTTTTTTGTTTAGTCACATTTTAGTCGACGAAAAGTCTTGACATTTTAGTCTAGTTTTAGTCGAAGAAAATCCAAAGTATTTTAGTCTAGTTTTAGTCGACTAAATTACAAAGTATTTTAGTCTAGTTTTAGTCAATAGTCTTTTTTTAGTCTTTGACCTGCATCATGTTGGCTTTTTTAAAATTTAACAATGTTAAATTATTATTTTAAAAATGTAAATTGCTTATCAAACAGACTTAATAATTCAGCTACCAATGAATGAGCAGTAGTATGCATGTGATAACATAGATTGAAAAATAAGCCGAAGTGATACCTCTTCTCTGAATAGACAAGCTAAGCCAGTGTGCTGCTGTTAGCCAGTGAAAATAGAGCGGAGTGGCAACTCTTCGTTTGTTACACAATCTATGTCAGTGCACTCCTGTTTTAACTTTGTTCTCACCACGCTACGGTGGGTGTGTGCTCCTCAGTCACACACACACACACACACACACACACACACACACACACACACACCTCGGCATGAGCACACAGCAGCGCAGGAGGAGAAAAATGAACGCGCGGTTGTGCCACATTAAAAATAGTCCGTGCGAAACACCGCAGATTTATATTTTTATTTATTTATTTATTTATTTATTTATTTATTTATTAAGCGGTTTTTCAAGGCAGGAAAAATTACCCGAGGCAAAAAAAGAATCGAGGTACTCGATTACTTCGAGTAATCGTTTCAGCTCCACCTTGAACACACACACACGTGGGCAATGTGTGAACCAAAAAAGACAAACTGTTAATCACAGCTAAATCAGCTAAAATTTCATGATCATGATCATCCTGATCTGGCAAAATGTGATCTTTTGAACAAAAATCATGTAAAAATGTTGTTACAACTAGCCATAAGAAAAGAGGTGCAGTTTATACGTGCTTGTGTTCAAGTGCCTGATCTGTACAATGGCACACATCACATACCTGTTTCCTGTTCAACTCTTTTGTGAGCGACTGGATGTGCATGTCTCTTCCAGTTTTCTGGATTCAACACCTCATTCTCTCAGGTGTGTGTGCACTGTGTGTCCATTTTGCCACTCACCTCATAGTCGAGATCAAGGTGGTCAAACTCTCCATTGGTCCTGAAGTGTTGTGTGTGTCTGTCCAAGGTGAAGTTGACGTTACGACGGTAGCGTTCGATCACCACTGAGTGCCAGTGGTGGTCGTCCAAAAGACTGCCAGTTGTCACAGAGGTATGACCCAGTATAGAGCCATACTGGTTACTGCCTGTAATGAGCAAATGACAAGAAGGAGAAGAAGAAGAAGAAGAAGAAGAAGAAGAAGAAGAAGCAGTGTTTAGAGTCAAAGACAATACATCAAATGCTGTAACTGATGTAGCTGTTAACATAATTTAATAAATGAAGGAATCTGAGAAATGTCCCACAGAAAAAAAGTAGGAAAAAAAAAAAAAAAACCTAAATCTCTAAATCTGAAGCTCTGTTGCAGAGGCATGATAATTGTGAGGTGTCAGGAACCACTTCCAATTTGATTTCAAATTGCCTAATTCACCAGAAATGATAAGCCACTGCACTAATGATACCTCTTATCAATTATTAAGTATGTCGAACAGGTGGATGCTTATTGAGAAACTGCTGTGCAACCTTTTAGACCTTTTGGTGTGCTGTCAATCACAAATAATTCAGTAATTTGACATTAGGGTGGATGGGGGTCACATATGTACTCACTCTCAGATCAGGCTGAGGGGGAAGTCTGTATTTCTAACAAACTGCAAGTCTGCTAGCTTAGCTCGGTGGCAGGCCTCTTCAAAACAAGGCGCTGCTGGAGACCGTTTCTTTAGAGCCCCAAGAACGTCAGAAAAAAAAAATTACCATAAAAATATCTCAGAACAGCTCATGCAGCACGATCCAAATGTTCAGAAGCCCAACGATTGCACCGTGGGTCCAAAAGCCCAATATTTATCTCATTATCTTTCAGATTTTCCACACTTGTTCCACACCGTGCCAACAGTCACAGTAGCAAGTAGAAGCTGCCTTCAAATACTGTTGGAAATATTGTAATTACCGGTAGAGCACGCTTCAGTGACCCAGCAAAGTGGTAAATACAAATGGGAATCCAATTACTTGAAAATTTTCACTGGTTTCTGTAGTGCGTGCTCACATAAGGCATTATGCCAACTGTGCCTTAGCTGTTTTTGAAAAATAATTTTGAGACAAAAGTAACTCCACACAGTAATGTCTTTCTGGCGTAATAAAACTCCAATAATGATGTGTATAGTCTTCTCCTCCTGACAGCTTATACAGTTGGAATCAATCAATAATGGAACTGATAAAGAAGGGAATTGCTCAGAAGTAAGTAAAAGTAAAGTTTATTTATAGAGCATATTTAAAAACAGCTCAAGCAGTATCAGGTATCAAAAGTTCAGAGGTGGACTGATAACTCAGATATTGATTTAGGTACTTACTTTACTTCAGACCCATGATCTTATTTACCACAACCACATACTGTTTCAGAGTATTTTCCAAGCCAAGTGGAGACACAGTTGATTATAGAGATACAGTAAAATGCAAAAAAGGTAAACAGGGTACAGGAAAATGAGGTATCAGGAGTAGTGTGATGCTTATGGCCTTCAGTCGTCTAAAAGTCACAGAGAGAACTGCTGACTGCATGCTAAAAAAGCTCATACTACACAAGAGATTATAATCTTTAGCTGCCTGTGTAGTTTTTATCCCTGGAAAGTGGGACAAAAACATCTGAAGATTTCACCTGTCAGTCTAATGTGACTGAAAATCTTATGAAATTGATGCTTCAAGTTAATCTGACTGTCATTCTGTCACTGCACATTCAAAATAGCCCCAAAATGTGCATGGCTCATCAAACTCACTTTGCGTGTGTGTCCTCTGTGGCTAAGCAATTTCCAAATACTTGTGTGTATGTGTGTATGTGTGTATATGTGTGTGTGTGTGTGTGTGTGTGTGTGTGTGTGTGTGTGTGTGTGTGTGTGTGTTGCCCACCCAGGTTAATCTGCAGCAGCAATTTGGCCTTGCGGAGCTCCAGGGTGATGTAGTCTCCCTGCTGGCCCTCTCCGTGGAGGATAATGCCCTCGCTCTCCGATGTCTTGAACTTCAGTGCAATTACATCCTTAATGATCTTCATCTTCTTCACCTGCACAAATGTGAACACACACCTTGAACACTACAGGCTCATTTAACTTCACAGGAGCCCCATTCTCAAGCAGAAAGAGTTTGATCAAAATCAGCAAGGAGTTCATACTTTTGAAAAATGCCTCTCCATGTTAAACCATACCCCAACAACCCGTTTCAGCGAGATATACATCAAATACACTAAGCCAGATTCTCTCAAAAATTAATTTGTGTTGTCAAAGACAGCAATATTACACCTTAACTGCATAAATTAGTGCATACGTTTAGCTTCCAATTTTAGAGGCACCAGATCAACACTTGTCTCTTTTTTCTTCCCTTGGATGTCAGTGTTATATTTTTTTCCATATCTGTATAATCATATTTTGATATCCACCCCCTCCCTACACCCAACGCGTTGCAGTTTACATACTTTGCTTTTTAACTTTTAACTTAATGACATGAACTCAACTTTTCAGTTTTGCAGTAACTATATTTTATGATCATCTTGTAATTTACAAGAAAAAAAAATCATTTTTATCCTTGACTTGAAATAAAAGAAAGTTTTCATGGCTCTATATTCTCTGAAATTAAACCTATATATTTTTTTCTCCACATCAAATTATTTCCCTTGCTTTTATAGCAGAAAGGTAGAAACCCTCTGACATTGATCACAGCTCCATGTACAGCCTCAGCAGTAGTGACTTTTGCATAAAACAACTGATTAACATTGATTACACAGTCAGGATAATTATAAGTAGCAAAAAAAAGCAATTGCAGTACCTTAAAACGATATGAGATTACACCTTGACCATCAAAGTTGATCACGTCCGCCCCTAAGAAAGACAGGGACAGGAGGAGAGACACAGCGAAAGACAGAGACAGGAAACAAATAAACAGCATGAGAATGAAAAGAGAGCAAAAGAGACAGACAAAGAGGAGGAGCAAGAAAAATAAAGATGGTGACAGTGAGAGACACAGAGAAAGAGAGAGCAAGAGGGAGAGGGATTAGTGATAAATTGAGATTCCAGATAAGGAAAAGTCATGTGCAGGTTAGCCAGCCAAGCAAAATGGAAGAGCGCGGAGAAAATGGAAGATAGAAATCAATCCCAAAAGAAAATAAATCAATACTCATCCCAAAGACATATCCACTAATTTAACCATTTGATACATTGGCTGCTGGGACCTCCTCTCTTTCGGGACTGAGGCAAAAATGAACTATATTATATAACAACGACGACCATGATCCTCTGCATTTTGCCCAGAACTAATTGATATGTTTATCATGTTCAAACATTACAAAAGTATAGGTACCTATTATCAAAAAAAAAAAAAAAAAAAAAAAAAAAATTCTTTGAGACATCTAGTTCCTTTAAGCACCTAAATCAATAAATGAAACATAAAATACACACACACACACACACACACACATACATGTTCAAAACAAAGAGAATGGTTTGATTGGCATCTCACATAACAGTTTATAAATAGACAGATATAACTCCCATCAAATTATGAAACCAGCGACCTATCAGCAAATACACAATTTACATAATTACAGGTTATGTCATTATAAGAGTAAGCTACAAATATAGCAGTGAGAGTGCACTGTAGCTCTATAAGATATCAAGCTGATATGTCAACAACACAAGAGCTACTGTAACATCATCTGACTATAAGGTAGGGTGCTTTTACTTTTTTTTAATTTTTTTATTGCTGTTGCCACTTGTCTGATGTTGTGTACTTTTAATCTTTTAATCTTGTGCCTTGCTGCTTTTATGAGAGTGTCAAACTCAGTTTTGTTGTAGAAATTACAATGGCAATAAACCTCCTTATGCCCTCATGTTATGTCCTTATGTCCTAATGGGTATGATAATAGACTGATACACTTTCACACAATATAAATCAATGTGTGAAATGCCAAGTCAAATCACTGGAAACTATGGTTTGCTTGTTCATATCGTAATCTTTAATCTTTATCATAATCCTCTTGACCTGTGTTCTCTCTTTGTGCATTTTTTTTACTTTTTCGACAGATGTGATGATTTTGTAATATGGATTGGAGTTACACAGTTTACTTTCCTCTTCTTAAAACTTTCACACAGTTTTAGATTTCACATTGTTTAGATTTTACTCCTGTGTTAGAAGAAGTACTACACTGGTGTGTCCAAGGATGAATACTGGATACACTTTAATGTTAATGGGGTGCTGTTTCAGGACTAAGACGTTCACAAACTACTCTCTGTTGCTTTTGCAAGCTCAGTTCTACAAAATTAATAGGCTGTAGTAACTGGACATTACCACTCTGTGCCTTAGTTGCTCAGCACAGAATTTCATGGTGAGAAAAATTAAACACTGTGTAGAAAGCTATGCATAACCGATTCAGGAATGCAAGTACTGTGAAATTTCATTTAAAAGCTGTGTCTCAATTAAATGCTTAGTTTCTTTTACAGGCTGGGTATGACTGCACATTTTGACAAATAAACGCAAAAAGGAAATAAAGGCAGGTCCCAAATACAGACAGGTCCAACATACATGCCGGTTGCTTTTAATTAATAAAGCAAACTGAAGCCTGGGCTACTGATTGAAGTTTACCAGCAGTGTTGGCCAAGCTACGTGGAAAATGTAGTGAGCTAAGCTACCAGTTACTCTGCATTAAATGAAGCTTCACTACACTGAAGCTAACCTCCAGATAATGTAGCAAGCTAAGCTACAATACAGTGACAAAATGTAGCTTAACTACATCAATAACAAAACTGCCAGTCAAACAAAATGTTCAGTTCAATAGTTGATGAAGCTGTGCTCTCTCTGCTTTTACTGCTACAAACCTTGGCAACAAAAAACATCTGAAAAACATCTTTCACATAATAACAAAAAGTAGGTGGGACGTATATACTAATGTGGCGAAAGTGTGCATATATATTAGTGTGTGTGTGTGTGTGTGTGTGTGTGTGTGTGTGTGCGCACCTGTGTTTGCATGTAGTTTCTGCCTCTGTGTTCCAAAGTTTTTTTTTCCTTATTAGTGGATACGGAGGCCAGGCATCCTGATCTTAATTACAGCAGCTGCTTGTTCACGCGACACACGTGCTCGTGTCCCGCTGCAGCAGACAGTTAGGACAGGTACGCGACGTCAAACAGAAGAGCGGCTGTCGGCTACACGTACGGGTCCTTGAGCGGCGGTGACGTCGCCCACTGCTCGTTAGATGTCAGATGTCAAAAAAGCTCCGTTGCGTTTAAGGATGAGAAATGCCTGGGAAAATGTAGCTTCTGTGGACGCTACCGCGCTGTTCGATCAGTAAAATAGTTTCACTACTTAAAAGCTATTTGATTTAGAAAACAGCGACGTTACGACCACGCTACTGAGAAATGTAGTTAAACTAGTTACGCCGCTACTGCCCAACACTGATTTAACAGTAAATGGACAATACCACATTTTGGACCTGTCATATTGCCTGTCTCCTATTTTTCTAATGGTAGCCACATTAGTAAGATGTTACTATTCGATGCCTGCCTTCACCCAGGATTACATATGCAAGAACAAGTCTTATGTTGCAGCATGGTAAAGATCAGTAGCAACTTTGAATTCTACTGATCAATACTACTACTAAGGCCCTGCTCACTGCTCAAGCATGTTCACAGGGCAGCTTCCCATGCTCTATGACGCAATATGGCAGTAAACCCATATCTTCCGACACTTTCTGCATCTTTTTGAAAACCTTGGAAAATAAGCAGGGGATTGGCAAAGCCTAGTTCCAGAAAATATACTTCTTTCATAGATGATAGTATGGCATGGATGCAGGAAGCCATAGGTGGCCTTGTTTCATGTAAAGGTTTCTGTTTTCTCTATTAATCTTGGTTGTTTACCAAAGCGAATATACCATAGGAACGCAGCTTTATCTTGCACAGCTCAACCATTTTGTTCATTTTATCCCTTTTTTTTCTGTTTTTTGCTTTGCATTGATGTGACCTGCCAGTGAGATCTGAAACAAAATGGTAAATCTATGGGAGAAGTGGGTGTTTGGGATACAATATACAACACCGTCATCCTCGCAGCTGTCATTTCTGGCTTTTATGGCAAACAATTTATGTACAAAAAAAAGTAAAGTTTCTGCACAGGTCAATGGAACTTGTCTGTTGTTGCTGTTCATAACAACGGCATGGACTCTGGCTTTGCTTAAATGCCCCGCACAGCAAAGTTTGTTGGGCAGTCTTCCAAATATGGAGCCAGAAAGTCCAACACTGCCCACCTGAACCCAACAGGTTGAATAGTTCAAAGGCGGAATAAAATTTACCACAAAGAAGTTAGTTGGCAGCTAGAGGCAGCTATTTTTGCTTTTTCAGATGCTTAGACTTGAGATCTGCAGCATACTTTGAGCTGAGAATGTCTGCATGTTGCCAAAGACTAAAACCAGGTATATGCCTTAGCATGTTGCCTCTTGTTAATTTGTTGTTTGTGATTATCATTAGCACAACTGAGCTGTTTTTCATGGAATTCATGGAAATATAGATGTAAATACACACTTGATATACTTCACATTTTTGGCAAACTTCAGACAAAACAGGTGGCAAGCTTGAAATCAGCACTAAGGTAGTTTTAACGTGTTTAAATAATGAGCAATGAACACTAAGTACCATTTTTTTTTTTTTTTTTTTTTTTTTTTGGAACTGGCAGCTTTTGAGAATGAAAGCCCTCATTTAGAAACTGAGGGTAGGAGGAGTGGAGACAAGAGACAAGGTTGGAGGGAGGTTGGCTACATGAAATCTAAAGAGGAGAAATAAAATACAGTGCTTGAGTCACTCCTCAATCGCGGCATCATCACCCCAACTGTTCAAGTGGTTAGTGGAGAAGAGCGTTTGTCGATAGGCGTGTGTGTGTGTGTGTGTGTGTGTGTGTGTGATTGGTTGGAGTGGGCAGAGGAGAAAAAAGTACAGGAGAAAGTCAGATAAGAGAGCTTGGGAATGATTGGATCATTTTATACACAGTCACTCACATGCACAGACACACAGTCTCCAAGTCTTTCATGCTCTCTTGATTTCTCACATGCAAGCATATACAATACACACACACACACACACACACACACACACACACACACACACACACACATACACACAGAAGCTGTCCTTTCATGATAAACCCCAGAGAGGAGGGGGTGGGAGGAAATTACATCTGCTCCCTTTGCTCTCACTTTAGTGCTTCTGAAATGATCCCATGCTGCCTCTCACTAGGTAGAAATACATGACTTTCCATCTCTTTTATTCCCTTACCTTCCTCTGTCACTCTCCTGCTCTCTTCTTCCTCTCCCTCCCCCTCTTCTCCCTCGCTGTCTCCCTTTTCTTTCGCCTCTCTCTTTACCTGTTTCCCTTTCCTCCATTCTTTCATGGTCCTTCTCTCCCTTTCTCCCTGCCTCTCTTCCTCTCCCTCTCATCATCTTCTGCTGTCATGTTTATGGTCCAGACAGCAGTGGTAGATGACATTTTTCCAATTGTTTTGTGAGATATTGCAGATCTAGGTGTGCTGTGCAGAAGAAGGCTGCAAGCTCAGCTGAGTGCTTGATGTCAGGGGCAGCTTTTCTCTTAGACTTTTTTTTTTTTTTTTTTTAATTCTTTTTAGTCAAGCAACATGGCTGGGGAGAGTCAAAAGAAAAGAAACTTCATTCATGAGGGCCTCTTGGTGGTCACTGATGTGAAAGAATCTTCATATCTTCATATGCTGCTTATAAGCTCGTGTTTTAAAAGGTCGTAGTCATTGTGTGCTTTTTTTTAGAAACAAAAAGGTACACAGCTACTTGGTGCTGCATCGACAGAGTGAGGAGAATACTTGCATCAGTTTTCTGATTTATATTTTAAAAGTTGATGGCAGCATCTGCCTGCTACTTTTGTAACAGCTGGCTCGGCACAGAATAAGTGCAAAACTTGTTTCAAAACATTTGGATCATGTTGTGTGGATTACTGTAATTTTATGGTCATTTTTTCGCCCTTTATGTAACTCTACACTGTCTTTACATAAAGAATGGATGCCCACATAAAGCCAAAAATAACAAATAAGTAAATGAGTAAGCAAATAAACAAACAAATTAATACCTAAATACTTTTAAGTAGGGTTGGAACACTAAATCAATTCTACAACATATCATGATACTTTCTTTTTTTTTTTTTTTTTTTTTTTTTTATTTATTTAGCAACAATATTTGGGTTTTTGACTTAATTTGCACATATAGGACATTCATGTTACCTGCCTTAGGGATTTTAACTGGAACTGCTAAACTCAGTGAGCATGTTAAGATGCTGAAAGACATGATTGACTTCTGCTTACTGAAAAATCATTTTGTCTTTTCCAGGGCAGCTTGTCTTCTTCAGTTACCGATACTGTGAAGTATCTTAGCTGATTTTCTCATAATATATCACATATTGCAGACTCGTCTATGTCACCATAACATAAGTGAGTCATTATTGTGGGTAAAATATTGTGATAGTATTACATAGCGCAGTGATTCCCACCATTATTTGTTAATATGACAAGCTAGTAAAAAAGGAGTGCTAAATTATCCTGACACTTACCCACCTTAGTATGGAAAAAAAAGATTTAATCAGTGATCTAAAGCTGGACAAATACAGAGGCAAATGCCATGGCAACAGTTCCATCAGCTGTCAGCAAGAGCTACTGTAATCCCACCTCACAACCCAGGAGAAAAGTGTCATCTGTGTCAGCAACAAGTTATACAGGTCATCCCACATCATTTAATCAGGCTAATGATTGATTCGTTTTTCCCGTATTTTCTGCTGAACGTTTTGGACAACGACATTTTAATTTTAGCAGCCAAAAGTCATCACATAGAAGCTACAGAAATTCTGTTCACCCGGGAAACTTCCTGGAGGACAGCAGGCTTTTCTGCCATGAGCACCCCGCTGTTTGAGGGATGCCAGAGAGAGAGAGAGTGAGAGAGAGAGAGAGAGGGGGAGAGAGAGAGAGAGAGTGCAGCACAGCAGAGTCTGACTTGATGGTCTCTGGCCAGGACAGCTGTGATGGCACACACTCAAGACGGCTGAGGTTCCTCGAACGAGAGTCTGACCCAGATGGCGTTTTTCCACCAGAGATATGAAGCGACGGAGATTGATCGAGATAGAGAGGGAGGGAAGGAGGCTAGATGGGGAGGGCTGCGTGACAGAGAGTGTGTGGCTGAGAATAACTACATCTCCAAATAAGTGAGAGCCCTGGCTGCTACTCATCAGAGGCTGTAGGCTAGAACTGGAGGTCAGCACGTTATCTCAACAGATGGGAGTGTGTACCATGCAGCTCGCTGGTTGGAGGAGTTAGGTGAAAATGGCTGCAAACGTGAACTTTTTCATGGCTGAACCTTGTTTTGCAGTATTACCACACTGTCTGTTTACGTGTGAGGATTATCACTTTGCGCCATGACATTCCTTATTTAATTTAGTCCATATTTATGCATGTTCAGTGTCTACTTAGGTACATCAAAGTGCAAAGTCTCTAGCACACACTCTGGATCCTTCCTTTAGAGCTCCACATAAATTGTGCACATCATTTATGTTTTGATTGAATTAATTACGACCTTGATATTCATACCTTCTACTTGACATGGAAAAAATATTTGGTTTGATGTACTAAAGAAGCTTCAAAGTGAAAAAGGCATCTTTTGACTGTCTGGTGAGGAGAGAGGACAGAATGTGGGATTATTTCCTTGGGGGGCAGGGGTGGGGGCACACAGAGGTGCACCTACAATTCTGTTTCCCAAGGCTCCAACTTTAATCTCATGCAAGATAGTTGATTATCATCCACCTACAAAACATAGATCGTTAGTAATGGTGGAAAGATTGAGCATGACATCACCTGGTTTCAGTTTCTGTCTGGCTGTTTTAAAGTTTGGGACATTCTGTTTTATGTTTGCCACCATATTGTAATTATTCAGAGCCAGACCAGCCAGAATGAGGCAAAGGGTAGAGCCAAGTTAGAGGGTTAAAAAAAGGAGACATGTTAGAGTGGAATTAGCTACTGACAGCATAACTTCATGACTTTATATTTTTAGCAGTCCCATTGACTTCCAAGAAAGTGGGAGGAGCTTTGAGCTGTTTTGGAGCCGACTACTAGATAGCATCAGAGGAACTGTCTGCTGCTACTTAAGCAATGGTTTCATGTGTCTTAATCATGTATCTTAACTTGAATAAATCATGTACAGTAGGGCCAAAAGACAGAACAGCCTAATAAAAGAAAAAGGAGTTTTATATAGAAAGCATTTTAATTGTTTAATTTAATTGTAATGCACACATACATTTTGCAGGTAATTTTAACATCAGTCTCTTCAAAAGGGAGACTCTCTCACTCTTTCAAGCATTTGCACCATGTTCTCCCCATTTATTCTCAACATGCAGCACCCCTGAGGCTGTAGCACACAATTTTTATTTTGTTTTATTTTTTCATCTTTTTTTTTTTTTTTTTACTAGAGAAAAGATGATATGCATAAAAAATTGTTAGACTTAAAAGCTGACAATGGTAATAGAAAATTCACAGAGTATACTATATTGGCTTAAATAGGCCACTCACTGAAGTCAGATATTTTGTAATACGCTTGCATCTTCTTTTGAAAACCTACTTGTATGCGAGTGATTGCATTTGTATAGAAAATTAAATTTATACTCTCTCTTTTCTCCCGCACACTGTGTGTCGCTCCCCTTTGCTCACACACTGACTCTTCTGTTTCCTTCCTCATCTATGAACTAATTGATTTTCTGCTGATCCTGTGTTAATCATATTGGAAATGAGCATGTAAATTCCACGGCACAGTGGATCATGACTCCTTTATAGCCTCTATCTCTGGCACACCCACATATGCACCAAAACAATGTGCACAAACGCACAAATACAGACACACAGGCACACACACACAGTTTTACATTGCACAGTTCTAGATGAGTCATAATGTGGTATTGCATCTAATTATCATACATTTTCACAACCCAGAATTATTGGCTGAAACCTACATATTTAGTGATTATACTGGGAACATAACATCTATATTTATCTGCCTCCTTCTTCTTCTCCACCTACTCTTTTTCTTTTGGTATCATCCTCATTCTTCCTCCTCTTCCCCCTTTCCTCATTCTGCCCTTTTCACTGCAACCCTTTTCTCTTAGTCTGTTCTTCCTCCCTCCCTTGCCTTTTGAATAGAAAGGAGGATACAATTTAGCAGAAGTTGATTCTAAGAGAGTTGGAGAGTTGGGGAGTGAAAGATGGGTGGATGAATAGAGGAATATATGAGTTCTCATTTTCTGAGTGAATGGTGAAGATAGGCGCAGTGACAGCATAATCATGAGAGTGCACTGTGGGCTTTCAAACACAGCTGACAGACAAGTCTGAATGATGATGCACCGGGCCAAGGGGAGTGACTGTGTGCATGTGTAGGTGTGTGTTTGTGTGTGTGTCAAGATGTGTGTTATCACTGACATCCCTGATAGTAATTGAGAACATGTGTCGGTCTGATTGTGTATTTATAATGTGTCTCTTCTGACACATGTCAAGGCGTGGCGGGTGACATTTATATCTGACAGAAACACAAACTCGGTCGGTCGAGCCATCATGCTCTGACATTACTCTAATTCAGTCCAGGGACAGCACAATCCTCTATTAAGAGTATTTGCTGTTTACCTCAGGCAGCATCTGGCCATCTCTACCCATCAAGCCGTCTGTCTATCTCTTCATTGCTGGATACCAGGGAAATAAATCCACAGAAACAAAGGAAGGTGCTCTTACCAATTGCCTCCATACATTAACACACTGAAGTCTGCCAGTATAACTACAGTTTTCTGGTGCTTCGTATGTGCCTTGCTCAACAGCACTTCAGCAGTAGATGCTGGATCAAGAGAAAGCAGAGTTCCTTACCATTTTCCAACATTTAGGCTAACACTAACTAGGCTAGTAATAGGCTATGTGTTGGAGGTTGGCAGCTTTCCCTATATGTATGTATATTATGTATATCTGGTATAAGGAGGATTGAAAGGAAAATGTCTATGAGCACGCAGAGTTTTTGCATTAAAATATATGTTGGTGTGCTTCAAAAACACAGAATATCGAGTTTTGACTTTTTTAATTCACTGGCAGCTATCTTTATCTTTTGAAAAAAAATCTGTACTGCAGCATGCAAACATGCATGGACAGCAATGAAAGAGAAAAAATCTGAAAAGATGACATTTTCAATGTGGAAATCTCAAATAGGATACCTTTGGAAGGAGATTGCTGCCAGTTGCGATTGCATTTGAATATGGCCTTTGCAGAAGTGTTATAAATACCACGGCACCTGCACTCAACACTTTGTTGGAAAACCACTAGAGGACCAGCACCTGCTTCTGGCTGCAAGAACTAAATTCCTATCAAATCTGTCTGAAAAACAGCAATACCTTAAAATACTGCAGCAACAGGTGTTAACGTACCCAAAAGCTAAACGGTCCTAAAATGTTACGTTTTATCCATTTATTACACACTCTGATATCATTAATGTAGAATGTACAGTGTGTTAATGTACAGGAAATTACTTTTAAATACTATTTCAAATTTCGGACTGTAAGTTCGAATTCAGTTTTCTGAGATGCACATTCAGGAAATTACAAAAAAACAAACAAGTAAATACTCGATCCAATGATGTTGTTGGAATACTGGTATTACTTGAATTACTTTTCACTAATTAGTTGAAGATTTATCCTCGCCTCAGTTTTAAATTAATTTGAGTATTAGCTTGCTCTTCTATGGGTTTAGAATATTCTACAAATGTTTACAAAACTAATTATATAAATTAAAAATTGTACAGTCGTCAGTGTAAAAACTGGAATGTTTTTCTTAATTTCTGAAGATAGGTGGTGTTCATTGGCCAGCAATGATATATAATTGGCCAGATTTGTTATTTATTATTAATATGTAATTGAGTCAAATATGTTGTGAGTGTAGTAGTACTTGTGTGCGCCGGATGACTGTGTCTGTGTTGTTGTCCTGTGCATGTGTGTGTGTGTGTGTGTGTGTGTGTGTTTGTATTTGAGTGGTTCAGTGTGAATATGTGTTTGTATGTGTGATGCGTGCTGTACAACTTGTCATAAGTCCTTATCTCCACTGGATGGCTTTTCTTTCAACATGGGAAGGGAAATGAAACAAGGGAAATATAATCAAAGGGCTCGGGACTGACTGGAATGCAATATGTGCTCATACACACAAACACACACACAAACACACACAGAGAGTCTGCTCAAAGACTGACATAAACACACCGATGCAAAAACAAGCACAGACCTATCCACACACTCAATTTAATCGCATCTCTGAAATGAAAGATGTACGTGTGTCACTTATAACAGTAATTTATGCAGAGCCTTAATTGAAAATTGTTATCAAAATCAATTTGGCAGCCTTTAATAGGATGAGAGCTAAGAGGCTGCAAGAGAGTCAGTTCCCTAGATGATACGTTCGTTACAGAGCAAGAGACAGTGTGTGTGTGTGAATGAATGGTTATGTGCCTATCTATGAGTGTGCACAGTGTAGTTTTGTATTATGTGTTTATGTGCGTGTGTGTGTCTATCAGTGTGCATTAATGCAAGTTTCCAGATCAGTTTCATCTTCATTTGATTTCCATATAGAATTAGCTCATAATGAAGGAACATACCCACTGTGACTTGATTGGAGCTGACAAAACAATCATTAGATTCTCCCTATGGATCCATAATTGTGACACGATAACAATATTTTTATAGTTTGCACACTTTGACAGCGTGTGTGTGTAGGTGTATGGTGCGGAGGAGAGGTGGGGGTTTGGGCTAAGGAGCTAATATCATTGCCTATTGTTTGACACAAGCCACCAAGTGACTGTAAAATTACTCACATGTAAAATGAACAGCACTGTCTTAATCTTCTGAGATAACTGTTTTCAATAATTAATGTGTGAAGATTATAGTTGTGAGACTGTGTGTGAAAGCAGGTTTAACAAAGACAATCTCTAGCCCAAGTGTTTGTTTGCAAATTCAGTCTATTTAGAGGTGACTAGAGCATGTGCATGCATGCGTACAAATGTCTGTGTGTGTGTGTGTGTGTGTGTGTGTGTTTGTCACTCACAGTAGGAGCAGCCATACACTTCTAAGCGCAGACCAATGCGTCCCTCCTCGCTCCAGTCCAGCGGGACAAGCCTCAGGAAGCGGCCAACAATTTCCTGCTGCAGCTCATGGCGAACCGCACTCTCTGAGTTAGAGTTTCCCGAGAAGGCCTGCAGACATACACACACACACATACAGACACACAGACAGACAGACAGACAGACAGACAGACAGACACACACACACACACACACTTGATGAAATTAAACACTGCAAAAGCCACAAGCCTGCAGTGAAACAAGCCCTCAGGTCGTGCAGCACGACTATTTTGTTCCACTCGCCACATCCTGCCCTACAGGTGTACACACACAAAACATACAGAATAATTATGAGTGTACATATTTAACACGCCTGCTGTAAGAGGTACTAAACACTGGGGATTTAAAGATGAAATACAGAATCTATTTTACATGTGCTGTACATGCACATGTAAGAAACTCCCTGTGCATGTAATTGAGGCTGGCTTTCAGGTCCCCAAAGGTTCCTGGGGAATTAAAACTGATAAAGTTTATAGTGCTATAAATGTCTAAGTATTGGCAGTGATTTATAAACTCTCTAATGCCATTTGTCATATTAGTTCTACACATTTAGTTGGACTAGAGGAACACGGTGAAGGAGTACAGACAGTCGATTCTGAAATCCCAACCTGTAGAAGACTGAGACAGTGAGCTAAATTTTGCAGCTTTACACTCATCTGAAAACGTTATTTGTCAGCAGCTGCGTCCTGTTGTTTGATTTGCTTTTGACTTAACTACACTGTCATGTGGATTTTGCCTCCAAACAAAAATACAAGGCCAAAGATCAAACTGTGAGTTTTTGATTATAGGTCTTCACTGGTGCTCATTCAAAATCAAATCAAAACAATGACACCATTACCTACACCTTCAACAAAAAAAGATTTGAATTTTCCAAGCGATTCCTCTTGAGGCCGAAGCAGCAGCACAGCAGCAATTCATTGTTATACACACTGTGGGAGTATGAGTGAAAAGTTTTATGATGCCGACGTGTGTACTTGTGCAGGGTTCTCTGCCCTCTCCTCTTTTGAGAAAATTTGTATTTCAATGGCGTTCTACTCTTTTGTACTCTCACACGATGAATACTTGAGAAACTCGAGGTATTGTTGTAAATGTCTCAAATGACTGTGTATGAGCAGCACGGTGGGAAAGGAGAAATAATAAAAAAGAAAGACACCCCACACTGCTACCGATGCTCCTGCATATTTACTCAGCAATTTAAAAACATTTTGACTGTAGGTATTCATTTAGGTATCTGCCAATCAAGAACGGATTTATTTTGGCAGTTCTTCACAACTTCACAACCATCTCACTGGCCATGTTGGTTACATTTATGGGGCTATGGCTATAATACCCACTCCAATGTTGCCAAGCTAAAAACACTGCAAACCAAGGTTAGGAGGTCAATGGGGTGGCAGATGGGACAATCAACAGGTAACCATGACATTTCCTAACCTTAACCATGACCTTTTCCTAACCTTAACCATGACCTTTTCCTAACCTTAACCATGACATTTTCCTAACCTTAACAAAGTAGTTGGAGGCTAACGAAGCTGAAGAAAGCAAATGAAAGTGGTTATAGCAGCTAATGTGACATTGATATGTTGATACGCAACATGCAGGAACATAAAATGCCAATATTTTACTCTGGTGACTAGGCTGGAACAAGTTGCCACACAAAATTCATTCAGATGGTAAGTCATTTTGACAACAAAAACAGTAAAACTCTGGCTTTAAGATAAAAAAGCAGTTTCTTTATGCCAACCAGAGAACAACACATTGTTTTTTTTATTCATGTTTATAATTTAGTGTTTGTTTGTAATGTATAGTGCTATTGATCTCTGTGTTGATATTGATGGTATAATTATGTTCCCTGGAGAGTTGATCAGCATGTTGATCATGCTTGACCTTTCCTGCCTGCCTAATAGAGGAAATAAAATGGTTCTGCCAATTTTTTTGTGTTATCCTTGATCATTTGTGGTGTTCATTAATGAGATGTCATGTAGTGTATGGGTTCTTTTGCTGTGCATATCTACATATTTATGAATTGTCACATCAAACTATTGCTATTACGATTCAATTCTCACATGCATCAGCGCTGGCCTCAGCACATACTCCACAGAGACCTGCTGTAGATTATCTTTGGGGGATCTGTAAGCTGAGGTCCAGGGTGCTGCACTAAGGCCTTGTAAGGGACAATGTAAACGTACATTGTTTTCTCACTGACTTTTGTGAGATTTATATATATATATGTATATATATATATATATATATATATATATAATGCGTTCAGCTAGAAATTTTGGTATACAGAAATAGTATATAAATCCCCAAAAGGTGGTGGAGTTGGAGTTATGAAAGACTTTTCTCATCTATCATGAACTGTACCATTACCACTGTCAGAGTCGACGTCGCTCATTTGCACATGGGTCAGTAGAGAGTGAAGGATAAAGTGTGTGACCCAAAAAGTGCCAAAGAACAAGAAATTGTGTGTATGTGTGAGCAATGTCTCAACACTGCAAGTTGTAATGAAATGGTATTTTAAATTGCCTTCCAGGGTATTAGTGCAGATAACCTACTGAAACAAGAAATTGCAGCTCGCGCCCTGGACCAGAGCTATGGTATCTGTATTATTTTATTTTATTTTTTCCTTGTTTACGAGGACGGAAGAGAGACAGGATACAGGAGAATTCTGTTGCACAGCATGGCATGGAGTAGGCGCTATCTGGAAATGTACAGCATAGACAGTTTCCTCAACAAGTCTTCTCTCCTCACCTTTCCGCAGAGTCTATATCCTCTCTTGACCCGGTAAGTGGAGGGGAGAAACTCTAACCACTCGCAAATCCACCTCACCACACTCCCTAAACTATTTTCACCTCTGTGCGCCCCTCATCTCTCAAATACACATGCCGCCGCCCTCCGTTGTCCCTAGCTATCTTTTTTTTTTGGGCTACACATATACACACACAGAGTTGGCACAAACCATAGAGGAAGGGAGTCATTAATAGCCTAGCAGGTAAGTAGAGGAGAGCAAGACACTAGACAGCCATGTGTTATCCTAGATAAGAGCTGAAGTGGGCAGGGCAGTAGATGAGTGGGTAGGGGGGAAAAAAAATACTTAGACAGCCGGCTTTGAGCTGACTCTTTGGTGACCCAACCATGTACCCCTGAAGATATGCTATCTACAAAGGAGAAGATGGTCAAGGGTTCACACCAAGCTCAGAGCTACTGTAGCTGCGCTGTAGCGAGGGAGTGGACATGTTGTGAGCAGCGTTTCCATCTCCTCTGTGCCTTCCCTCCTCTTCCTATTTTCATCTCTCTTTATCCAGGATGGTTCAGCCGACAGTACACACGCGCTTTTTCATTAAAGCGCTCTTTCATATTAAGACACTTTAACATGTTCTTGTCCAAGCACAGTCCTCTATCGTTAGCAGATCCACAGGAGTTGGCTGTTAAATGCACTGGAAAAAGTACTTTCTGTTTCTGAGGAAGCAGGGAGGTGCAACTCACCCAACCGACTCAGCATGAGAGGAATATATGGAACAATAAAACTGTAATGTTCCTAAAGGGTGCTGGTTGTGTCAAAACAAAGAAATACTGCAGGCTCTTTGATCATTAAGTTCACATCATTATATTTTTAATATCAGTGGTAGTTTTTAAGGTGTCTCTTAAGATGAATGTCCACTGCAAACATCATTAGAGAGTCACCATGGTGTCACAAAGTCAAAGAAGATAACATATACCACCTGTGGCCCTACTGCAACTACACAGAATATTTACCTTGCAGCAGGCGTGCTTAGATCCCAGTCATCCATTTCAACACATTAATTCATGTAGCTTGTTGGAGTTGGGAGATGGGCATGAATTAACCCCAGTGCTAGCTTCAAGCCTATATTGCTTTTCTAGTGAGCAAGGCATTGGAGAAATCAGTTTTGCACATCATAGAATACAGATCGACAGGCTGGCCTTCATAAAACTACTGTTGCTGGTTTATATAGCAGCCTGTTAGCATTCCAACTGTACTGCCTGGGTGCTATCATTTGTCAAGGCCATTCTGATCATTGTTCATGTCATTGACAAATAAGCCATTTGTGGCAATGAAATTTGTTTTCATATACATACAGCAAACATCTAAACAGGCTACTAATCCACTTTCAGTCGGTTCAGCTAAATAAAAAAAAGAAAAAAAAAAAAGAATGGTGCAATCACGGATGGACTGAGATAAAATATTAAAACTGACCCTGGAATTTTGCCCAGACAGGCCAGCACACAACAATTGGACGGATGACTCTTGTTTCAACTCTGAACGGGTGGGTATCCATTTACTCATTTATTTCAGTTGGAAAAATGCTATGCTGGCTGGTCTATTTCCACGCTTCACAGATGCAAGTGTCTCTGGTGAAAATAAACCTATGCCGCTCGTACTAATAGGACCAAGTCCTGATTAAAACAGGCAGTGCCTACCAAAGTTGACTCTTGTTACCATGCAAATGAGCATGTCTGTGCCTGCATGGACAGGAAGTGCACTTGGCAGCAGGTATTTGAAGTAGTTCTATTCGGATACTTTATGACAATGCATTAGTTATATTCGGTATCGTATTTTCCATGCGAATCCACGATCTGATCTGTAAACTTTCCCTTCACTTTTGCTCTTTCCCCTCTGGGCTTGCACCACACTATAGCGTTGTTGTTGTCTGTCTTTCTGTCTGTGCCTCTGTATGTCTGTCTCTAACTCATCTCATTTTTCTCTCCTCTATTTGTCTCAGCCTTTCTGCCCGCGCGCTCTGTATTCCATTTCTGTCTTTCACTATTTTGTATCCAAAATGCCTGTGGTACTGGCTGAGAATTTAAGGCGCGCAAACATACACAATCGCATCCACACACTCACATATCTGCACACTTATACTCTCTATCTCTCTCTTTCACACACACACACACACACACACATAGACGCACACAGACACACACGCACCATCACCACCCAGTCTTTCTTGCCTTCTAAACCTTTCCTGCAACTTTAAAACACAATACCCCCTTTAAGCTTATTCTATTGTCAAATAAAATAATAATAATAATAAATAAATAAATAAATGAATAAAAAATAACAGAATATAACTACTGAGGATTCGGCTGACTGCATGCAGAAGATTTCGCTTCTTTTTGTCCAGCCAACAGTTTCTCTTTGCGCCCTTGTCAAGGTATAAAAGAGAGAGAGAGAGAGAGAGAGAGAGAGAGAGAGAGAGAGAGAGAGAGAGAGAGAGAGAGAGAGAGAGAGAGAGAGAGAACAAAACCAGTTTTCGTCTCCATCCAAAAACCTCATCTCCCCCTCTGCCAACTTCCTCCTTTTATTTCTCTATTGTGTTCATCCTGCTATTCTGCACTTATCTGTTCTTGGCTGAATGAACAGCTCAATTCAAAGACATCGCTATGCAGAGCGGAGGGCAGAGGGAAGGGGAGGGAAGAGGAGGATGAAGATGAGGAAAAGTTGTGGATGCTGAACACCTCTGAAAAGTCTGCCTACTCAACCATTTAATTCCCTCTCCTCCAGAGCCGAGGCATTAACCAGCAAACCAGTGTGTAATTGGGAGTGTGCGTGTGCGTGGGAGTGGGTGTGTGTGTGGGTGACAGTGCATATGTGCCTGTCCGTGTATGAGTGTGTGCAAATGTTGATCAACTTAAGAGGAGCTTAGACACTCCTGAAGTGTAGTTTAATCAAGCATTGGTGTAATTTATGGCAACAAAAGCCATAAAGTGCCCGAAGCAACTTTCATTTCAATTCAGCGCATTGAAGGCCTCGCAAACACTTGTGAAAAAAACGAGTTTCTGCAGTTCAAAATGAGAACCTCCTATGAAGCACCGGACCTGGGAGTCGGCAGAACTTGAAATAGTTGCTACACTTTCGGTCTGGTAAGCAGCGGGCTGTGCTTTCCTTTGGAGAGGTGAGTGAACTGCAGAAAGGCTGTTAATGAAAGCGATCTGACTGACAGATGGCAGGCAATGTCGCCTCTGCCCCATGCTCAATCTTGTGGGATTTTGTACACAAACGAACACACACGCCAGGAACGTGAAATAGCAGAAGAAATTGTTCATATTCAGCGAGTCACACTGCAGCGTCAATACAGCTAAATTAGGCTTACAAAGTTTCGTTTTCCATCAACAATACTTTGCAGTTGCTAATCCTTGCTGCATTCAGCACAGAAATATTTATCAGCATTATTTATGTGACGTTTAGAAAGTTCATACTGCAAAGTCTGACAATGGGGCAAAGTTATGACAGAAAAGTTGAGATGGCAAAAGAACAAAATGGTTCAAAGATGTTGTTTTTTTTTGTTTGCTTTTGTAAATGTCTTTACATTTCATGAGATTAAGGGGAAAACGTAATGTGAGCAGAGCTGACATGGGAAAACTGAAATAATGAGGAAAGCTGAGAGTCAGCCGGTCGCCTTGTTGGTCATTTGGAACGGCAAGGTTCATGTCAGTCAAGAGAAAACAAGCCAATCACTCTGCTACAGCTGGTCAATAAACCCCCCCAAGACCCTCTAATGCTCACACACACACACACACACACACACACAATCCCAACAAATGCACATATTGCACATACATATACACCCACTTGGTCCGATTTGCTCAGTCTCTCCCTCCAACCCCCACCCCCTCTCCATTCTCTTCTCTCCTTTCAGTCCTCACTCACTTACTCATTCTCCCTGGCTGCATGCTTTTCATTTCCTGAATGTGTATCTGTCATTTTGTCTTTTTGAGTGTGCACATGTGTGTGTGTGTATGTGTGTGTGACGTGTGTGTGTGTCTCAGTGCTTGTCCATTTGCGTATGTGAATGTGCATCTCTGTTTTGACAGCCAGAGACAGGCCTTTCCAGAGAACAGATCTCCTGATACTGAGAAACAACAAGTGAAAGCTATTTTCTCGGGTTTGCTTGTTTGCTACTGGATCCTTTGTTAGACCAACCCAGAGTCAAGGCCATCGTGTGCGCGTGCACTTGTGTGTAGGGTTTTGTTTGTGTGTGTGTGTGTGTGTGTGTATGTGTGTGTGAGTTTGTGTGTGTGTGTGTGCGTGCGATTTGTAGGGTTTTGTGTGTATGCTTTCCTAACAGAGGCAGGGGAAATCAGTCTGGCCTGGTCTGGTCTTTTGTTTTTATCGACAAGTGTACAGGACAAAACAGAGGGGCCATAGAGAAATTTGTGTTTCTGTGAAGCCCTGTGGGTGATTGTGTTTGTGTGGATATTTGTCCATGCTCTGCCAAGAAAACAGGAGAAACTGCATTAATACTTAAGGCATGTATCTTATAAATATACAATGACTTATAATGCACTGTAAGTGTTATAAATAACTAGATACAGTTAAAACAGTCATTGGACATTGGTATAGAATAGAATAGAATAGAATAGAATAGAATAGAATAGAATAGAATACCTCTGCTACATGTACACTTGGTACATATGACCGTAAGTGCACGTCAAGCAACACACAACAGTTAGAAAACTGAAAGACAGCAAGTTAATTATCACCACATGGTATCACTTAGTACATACAGAGACGTACACTGCAAAAACCTCCATCTTAACACATCAAAAGTCTCATTAATCATTTAATACTGAAATCCTCTTCAATTGATTGATTGATGTTTTTTATTCACCTTATTCAAGAATACAATCTGGCCTGAAAATAACACACATAATAAGGGTAACACATTATTTTAGGGTACACTTATTAGCCATTAACCAGTTGTTTATCAGCGCGCCTTAAAAATGGGGACCAGATTCTCAGTAGTCATTACTTCTGAGTTAGTTCGACATGAATAAAGACAATTAAGTCTTAGCACAGGAAAGAGTGACTAATCTTGTGTATTTAGTTCCTTACTTACCCCACACTATGCAAATGATGTAAAGAGTTTGATTCAGGTGTAACAACTAACTTAATAACCTTTAACAAGCATTAATTATGGGCTTATTGCGGAGAAACTCCCAACACACGCTACTAATAAATTACTAATATTCACACCAATAAACAAATAATTAATGGCTAATAAGTGTACACTAACATTAAGTGTTACCATAATAGTAAATTTAATTTGTTATAAGTCTATTATTTGAGCCATTACATCATTATAACTCTACTCCACTATAGTTGAGTGTTTCAGGCTTTTTTTTTGTATTTCCAGGTGCTAATAAAAGGGTCCACATGAGCGGGTGACGAAGGAATTCTTTGCTCTTCAAATGAATTTATAGAGCAAAAAGAAAATAAATCTCATGGTATGTCATGCTTGTTCCCTCATTCTCCTTCAGTTCTGCTCATTAATGACTGCAGAATAAACAAAGGTGACAAAGCGCTCTTTGAAAATCAACAGCCATTTTGACATCACACCATCATCAGTATCTGTGCTTTTCTAATCTACTCTTGGTGTGTGTAATATTGGTCTGCACTGAGTTATTTTTTACTGAGAGAAACAGACAGGGAGGGACACACACACACACACACACACACACACACACACACACACACACACACACACACACACACACACACACACACACACACACACACACAAACATAGAAAGAATGGAGTTTTAAGAGCCCATTACTCAGGCTGTGAACATTTGGCACCTTCTTTCCCCTCTGCTCACAAGGGACCACCGCTGATGGAGTGAAGACTGCCTCCCTGGCTCTGCAATAAAACCTCACATGCCACATGGAGCTAAGTTGATCTGGGTGTTTGTGCCTGGGCGAGTGTGTCAATGTGTGTGCAACTTCATGTGCCTGTTAACACTTGCATTATTTGTGTTTGTGTCTGTGTGTTTGTGCATGGTGTAAAGAGTTTTGAGAGCACCAGCATTTTTACACCCATTCATGTTCAACACCTCCTCATTCATCACGGTTTTTACTCACCCCGAGCCATCAGCTTTTCCCACAATGCCCATGAGAAACATTTCAACTATCCTTTTTTCAGCAGAATGAGGCAAGCGGATGCTTTGGACACTGCACAGTATTGTAGACTAGATAAATAAACCTCATTCTTATTGAGATTACCATTCTTGAGTAGCTTTTACGACACAAACACTGTGTTCAAACAGCACTCGTCGCATTAGTGCCTCAGGGTGAACAGTGGCAAATTCAGCTTTATGCATTTTAAATAATGTGTCTGTCCACACTACACATGTCCAGCAAACTACCTGTTGTTGATGCATGCACCTGCTCTATTATTTGACAAGACATGAGGCAAGGAGGCACCAGTCCCACCTACGAATCAACAGAAGGAGAAGATGAAGAGGAAATCCCTGTTTCCCTGATGATGCATCATATATGAACAGCACAAGCACCTTGATGATCCAACACTGAATGTGTTAAGCTGTAGCCACTGCGATCTGTTATTGTACCGGTTAGAAATTTGATAGAAAGCCCATCTATTGTCTATTATGAAATTTGTTACATATAGATTCACAATCCGAATACACCAATATGGATGATAACAGCAAAAAACTTTTGGCCATTGGTGAACGGGATGATATCTCCACCAGTTCCAAAATCATGCCTTTCTGTTCATGAAAAAAGCCACACATCATGAAACACGCACTCTTCATTGATAAACTCATTGATAATGGCTGCCACAGACCCCTTGGTAACACTGCCACAGGCAAGGACAATGCCTTAATAGAGGCATCATACCACTGAACTTTCCACTGACTGCTGCGGTGAGGAATCCAACTCTCTGAATCTCGTGCACTGTCACACACAGCAGACGTTCATGCCCATGACAATGCTATTAGAATTCCATGGCAGCCATTTTTGCTGTATAGCGGGAGACTCCCATGACCCACTGGGAAATGTCCCCTCTATCTATTTCAATTCATCATTCTCATTATTCACATTCAGTGATTTTCAATTTCCATAGGCCTCTTATCTGTAATGGAGTGGACTGACATTAAAGAGGCTGACGTTCAAGTCTTCTGAAGTCGTTGCACTGGATCAAGATACAGAGTTGAAACTTAAAAGAGACTTTACATCCAATTAGGGCATTTTTAAAATGAAGGCCGATCCATGACTGTGAGCAATGATGTTCTCTGTGCTCTGATTACTTTAATCCAAACATTTTGCATTTTAGGGTTGAATGTAATACTTTGTTTACTGTGGCCAATGGCGATGGGGCAGCAGAAGCCTGAAGCACGCGCGAGGCTTGTATCTGGAAGATCACTGGTTCAAATTACCGAGCCACCAACGTGGGGGCGTGAGTGAATAATGTTCTCCTCTCCCTCAGTAATTACTGCTACACTGAACTGCTTCACTGGTCAAGCAGAGCTACTGTGGGTGCAGAGTACAAGCATGTATTTGCAGCAACCCCTTTGTTACCGTCTATCCTTTGCAATTAGCACTTCAGACTACAAGACTTATTTTCCAAGAAAAAAAATACATGTCTTGTCATGCCAAGAGATGGAGCTGCAATCGTGAAGACTCTCAAAAAAAACTGTACATTCTTTGTCCAATTCCCTTTGTCAGGTATAGACACTTGCACAAACTTCTCCACTCTTTATTTTGAAATTTAGGTCTGAAATACAGACTTGTACAGACGAAAAAAAATATTCCTCACAAACTTTGGCAAATCTATTCTTTTGTTTATTAAACAAGTGTTGCAGTTTTTCTTATGAATTCAAATGCTAGTGAGTCATAAAATCAGAATTGTCCATAAATGTTTAAAAAATATATGTAAGTCCCATAAAAAATTTGGTTAGAATAATTACAGTCACTTAAAAATCTTTTTTGTAACTGTGCAACAATAAAAGTCCTTGAAATAAAATTTAAAAAAAAAGTAAATATCAACAAAAAAGAAAAAAAGAAAAAAAACAGACTAGCTCCACAAAAACAGGTTATGCCAATAACATCCCAAGTTATTGTTTTTTTTTTTTTTTTTTTTTTTTTTTTAATTGTGATAAGCTACCGCAATAAATAGGAAGAAAAAAAGAAGTGAAGACACTGGCCTGACTAACAAGGGCTGAAAGTGATCAAGACCGCACATCAATCATCATCAGCATGGACTAAGAGGTGAACATCAGATTGTTGAAAACACATCCTCGCAGGCCCAGTCAGACATTCAGTGTGATTACAGACGGTGACAATGACGCTGGTCAGTGGCTTTGCTGTTTAGCCAAACTGAAGTTAAAATAAGCAATGTACTTTACAGCGGTACAGGTCGGGTTTTGGGTCTTGCAATAATGGGTCAGGTCTGGTCAGGTCCAGGACTGATGTAGAGAAAATTGTGGATAACAGGTCGGTGTGGCACTGAGCTTTGAGGGTTCAGGTCATTGCGAGTTTGTCAAACTGGACTTGTGCAGGACTCTGGCTTCTACCCATGATATTCTACTGCCCTCCAGAAGTGAGCTCAATGGTTGAGTTTTTTTTTTTTTTTTTTTCCCTGACACAGAGTATTTGATGAAGGACTATTTTCATGACCTTGCTGCCAAGGTTATGGAAAAAAAAATAAATTACAATATCAAGTTACAGTTACTGTGAAGAAATGTAATACCGGTTATCTTAAGTTACTACAGGTCACAGAGGGCATCTGTACAGTAGATTTGTACAATAGGAAGTGTCATTGTCTGTGCTTTGAGAGGGCACACATGCATCACAACCAAAAAAAAAAAAAAAAATCCATTCAGTATGTAAACAAACCCCACAATGGCTCAAATCAACAGGAGGTATCACATTATGGGTAGGGCCAGCCTTTGATTCAATGGCTGTCTATTTGCAGTGGTGACTTTTTGTTCATACGTATTCAGTCTGGTTTAGTAAAAAGTCAGAGTAACAAATCAGGAGCTGATGTGTGACATGACAAATGAACTCTCTCTTGTGGTCCTGCCATGCAGCTGGCAGCAGAGGCGTACCTCTTTTTTCTCCAATTGTGCATCTCAGAGATTGGTATATCAATTAATTCACTTCATTGTTACAAAAGTGCAGAAAATGGGAATAGGTGGAAGTGGCAGGGAATGAGGGAAGTAAAGGGAGAGAGAGAAAGAATGTGAGAGTCTTTCTCTCAGAGTATTTTGCTTAGGGTTGAATGTCTCCCTCTAATGGAACAGGTCAGTTCTATTAAAATGTAAAGGTCTGCATATGCATATCAAAGACCGATAGCCTCCTTGGGCAAGTGTGTGTTATGTTTGTGCGTGTGTGTGTGTGTGTGTGTGTGTGTGTGTGTGTGTGTGTGTGTGTGTGTGTGCATAGTGGTATATGGCTACATAGTGAGGACCAGAATGCATTCTGAACTGACAGAATGGGGACATATTTGGGAAATGAGAACATTTTGGTCAGTCCTCACAACTACAAAGGTAAATCCTGTCTTTATTGGATAAGGTTAGGATTAAGTTGAGGATAAGGTTAAGGTTGGAATAAGGTTTAAGTTAGGTTAGGGTCAAGATTAGAATTAGGTTTAAGTTAAGATCGGGTTAAGGGTTTTGGCTAGGCATGCAGTGGTTTTGGTTAAGACTAGGGAAAGGCATTAGAGGACTTTACAAAATGAATGAAATTCAATATAATGTCCTCATAAAGATAGAAGTACAAGATTATGTGTGCGTGTGTGTGTGTGTGTGTGTGTGTGTGTGTACCTGATTACCTATTTTGCAATTCATGAGCTGGGTCAACGTGAGTCAGGATCAAAACAAGAGGATAATATCTTTGCATGCAGACATCAAACCAGCTAAACCTTTGAATGACTTGACATGAATATCAAATCAACATGCGTCAGTGTTTTGTTTTTTTCACTTAAATTGATCTACTTTGATCCCTCCCCCAACCTGTCTCTTCAGCTGGCACCCGATTAGCTGCTGTTTCGGCAGGGACTGCGGATCCATCTCCATCTGCGCCTTCATTTATTAGTCACACATGCCATGTTGGAAACTCTTGGCAAAACAGCTATTTTAGCAAAACATAGTTGAGCATAATTCATGTACGAATGTAATTTCTTTTTATGTGTTGTTGTTGTTGTTGTTTTTGTTTTTGTTTTGTTTTTTTCATAAAATGTGAGAAGGTAGGGCTGCAGTGTTTGGTTCACTTCACAGGACAGGACAACATGGACTGCTGAAGAAATCGAACCTGATACTATCTGTTTACAGGACGCTCTCTAATTATTTGGCCACCTGCTGATTTGCCTAGGGAGATGAGGGAGAGGCACTATACAGTAGGAATAAATTAGAAACTTTCATTGAATTTTGTGCAAATATGAAACTTTCTTTTTAAGACCTACTTGTACTTGTGTTACTCGCTCAAAGACATCGCCTCACCTAAATCACAAGATTTTGCCTTAAAAACTTCCATTATTAAGACAGAACTAAGACGCAGAACATTTTCCATTGCTGACATCTTGTCCCTTGCACTAATGCACTCTCACTCTCCTTTTACTCCTTCCTAGTGTTAGCCCCTCTGAATAAAAGTGTTAGCTGAGCGCCTGAAATGTAAATGTAAGTGCACGAGGCACTTGATGACTGTATATAATCACATACAATATGCAGAATACAATTTAAATTTTACAGCTGGCAAAATTGCTCAAGTTCAAAAGGCCAGCGCTGTGTATTTCTGGCTTCTGTTGCTTTTCCATCTCACTGTGAAATGCTGCAGATAGCATAAATCTGACATTAGGTAAAGCTGCAGTCCACCAAAAATAATAATAAAAAAAAAATACATAAAAACTCTATTACTGTGTTTTGCTCACATTCTCTCTCTGTCTGTCTTGTTGCCATCCTGCTGTCGTTCTCTCTTTGAATGGTGAAGATTCAAGATTTCAATGCTAACTCTGTTGGAGAGGGCAGAGAGTGTTCGCTAATAAGTTATGGAATTATGCAGAGTCGAAGCAACACGCACACACAAGCACACGCACACACACATATGCACACACACAAACACACTGACACAGAGTCTGTCTCTCCCACTAAATGTAGTGGAACACAGCAGATTCTATAATCAGCTGTGTCAGTTACCTCCAGACAGCAATACTATGCAATATTCAGAGGTCACTTTGATTAAGGCCCACTAAGAAAAGGGTTATTAGTCTGTAAGAGTGCATGCATTGTGTGTGTGTGTGTGTGTGTGTGTGTGTGTGTGAGTGTGTAATGTATGTGTGTGCACTTTACATCAGGAAGTCTTGGCCAACATCTTTATGGTCATTTGTTGGTGACAGCCACCCCAAGGCTCCAGTCGTGTTTTGCTTGAACAGAAATTGGTTGATTGTTTTTACTCTCTTTGTGCTGGGTGAGACCGGAGCATCTGCTGTGGGTATCCTTGATGGTAATCTCGTTGGCAGAGCTTTAGAAACCAAATACTGATTGCTTGGTTCAGCCTTGGCCGGTCGTTGTGGGCAGATGAGATGCTGAGTCATTATGATTATGTGTTTATATGTCGTGGTGTGCTGGAAGGCCAGTTCTGATGCAGAGGGCAAATGAATTAGTTAGTTTAGTTTATTAAATAAAATTTATGAATTAATAAATATAAAATTAATACATTTATTAATTTATTTAGTAATTTTGTACATGGACCATGTACAAAATAGATTAATCCCAAACAAATGTGTGTTTGGATATGGTCTTGCTGTGCGCAACAGGACCTGGGAGTTGCAAGAGTATGGCATACATATTATTCATATCATAGTATGTTATATTAGAACGTGACATTATGTGTGGAATTTACACAAAAAAAAGCATTTACTCAAACTTGTTCAATAAATACACCGCAACAAATTTTCATTCTAACTTTTGAAAAATGTTTCAAAATGTTTCATTTTTTACACATGGGGCTCTAGTTTCCCGGCGCAGCGCGGGGTGGCGCAGTGAGGCGAACCCCGCGCAGAGCTAGTTTCGACCGGCGAAGCGGGAGAGGCGGACAGTGTCCAAGTTTCGCAGGCGGAGGTTCGCCGAGATGGGAGTGGTGGCGCAGCGGGGGGAGGTGCCGACAGATTCGGCTTGGCGCAGTGACAGTTTCGTGCCAAAAGGCTTCGCCGAGGTGCACCAAAAGCTCGCCGTCTGAAACCACGTCTACTTTCAGCGCAAGGCGGAGCGGAGCTGGCGCAGTGGAAGTTTGGCTGGCTGGCGCACATCACCAAAACCTCACAATCAGCACAAACGGTGCCAATCTCCTTTGATCTGACATCAGCTGTGACGGGACAGTTGATATAGAGATATATGTATGTGCTGATTGTGATCGTAGCATTGAATAGTGTTTTTTTCGGTATTTATTGCATCGTTCATGTGCCTGACATTCCGGGAGCCTGCCTGTGAGGTTTTGGTGACGTGTCCGCACTGCTCGCCGGTCTCCGCTCCGCGCCTGTCTCCTGAGCTCCGCTCCGCCCGCGGCAATAGACCTCCATGTCAGCTGTGTAAACTTTCATTACGCCTTCACGCAGCGCATTTTAAAGGCAAGGACAGGGGCTCATTTGATTGGTTACATGTGAATCGGCTGTGTCAAACCCACTCCATGCCTTCTCTCCTCCCCTCCGCCGGTAGGAGGGACGGCGGAGTACTTGCGCCACCGAGAACGGCGTGCCAAACTTGGAAAATCCGCCTGGCCACACCCAGTTGGCGAAGCGCATCTGCGCTACGCCCCCGCCTCGCCTGGTCTGCGAAACTAGAGCCCATAATGTCTAATGCAAAAAGCTATGGCATATGTGACATTACTAGTAATACAAAAGGCAAAGAGGCATGACAGGTGCCATGATGGAAAAAGCTGGTATTTGATTTGATTTATCCTCCACTACAGCATCTCCAACTTAAATCAACTTCCCACGGACCGGCCCCTGCTAAGTCTCCCGTGGCTTATTGTGTTTTTATTCGCCAGTCAGCAGCAATACAGGTGAACAGAAACAATAAAATGCAGAGCAAAACCTATAATCTCCACGACAAATGATCCAACAACCTATTGACACCCACGCAGGCATATGCATGAACACACAGACACACACACACACACACACACACACACACACACACACAAGGAGTGTTACAAATACACTGCAAAAATTCCACATCCTAACAAGTTTAGAGTCATATTCAGTCTTAAAATGCTGTTTTTTGTTGAACAAGTAAAAAAATCTGCCAGTGGGATGAGATAAACCCACTTGTTTCTGATGCAGTTGCACTTGTTTCAGGAATTTTCAGCATAAAGTATAAATAAATGTTGAAACAAGGCAGAATAAGGCAGATCAGCCCACTAATATCAAGAAAATGACACTTGACTAAAAAAAATCTTCAAACAAGTTGATTAGCATTAGAAACAAGTGGGATTATTTCATGCCACTGGCAGATTTTTTTTCACTTGTTTGAAGAAAAACAAGATTTTAACACTGAATATGAGACTAAATGACTTGTTAAGATGGAGTTTTTTTTTTTTCCTGCAATGTAAGGGAATACACACACACAGACACACAAAATGGCATTTGGGGAAATCTACAAATATCAGATTAGTTTTTGGTTATAGTCATTTCCCAGTGTGTATGGTTGACAACACAATAAAGAGGAGGGAAATGAGTCTTGGTGAATTACTCCGAGTGGAGACGGCTACATAACAGTCACTGATTGTTTGGAGATATCCTCCACTTGTCTTTTCAGGTCGAAGTGTGACTCATTAACTAGCCAGTGGGCTCTGAAGGCCAATGATGGCTGCGAGTCACTGCTCACCTGCAGACAAAAAATGCAAAATACATATCAGACTTCTATGCAGAGAGATGGAGAGAGAGAGAGAGAGAGAGAGAGAGAGAGAGAGAGAGAGAGAGAGAGAGAGAGAGAGAGAATGCAGACCACTGGTGCATAAATCCAGGTGCATCATTTATCAGTGCACGCTCTGCAGCTCCTGAAACTGAATTAGTCCTCACCACTGAGACACGGAGACTTCACCATTCATTTACCTGACGAAGCCACAGTCTAGCAGCCCTGCCCTCTGGAGAGCACATACCCATACACACAAACACAGACACACACACACACTTCCACACCAACGCACACAGCCACAAGCATGCGCATGAGCACACACATACTGCGCAAACACACATAAACACACTCCCATACAGTACGTGCACATTTGCACCCATTTCAGCATCATTAGGCTCAGTTTATATACAGCCTGTAGCAAGGGGAGTGGAGCACATCACGCCAGAGCACTGCTGATCACATGTCCCTCCATGCTTCTATCCGATTACTTCTGTAAACACCTGAGGACTGCCGTATTACCTGCTGAAATTCTGGCATATATCTTAAAAATTACATAACCAGCCTTGAATAGGATAATTAAATAAGAATGCACCGCTACTGAACACATTAAAAGTTAAGATATTTGGAAATAGGATCTCCAAAACTAGCAGCAGCTGGAAGGTTTGGGCTGTATAAATAATTGATTTTAGTGCATTTTGAGGAGTGAATGCTAGTAGGGCACGAGCAGGCCACCATTACCCCAGGACAGCAGCTAAGCTAGTAAACAATCTCAGAGAATGGAGTGATCTAATGTGATGTCTGATGATATTTTAGGAAAGAACACATTGTTGTTGCTATTTTTTTTTTTTTTTTTTTTTTTCATATGGTAGATATGCTGTTGCTGCTTTTATAGCTTTGTAATGTTGGAACATTAAGCACAATGTGTTTTTCATGCCTGCCATGGCATTTATTAATGCAAGTTGCAACAATATAATGGGGTGTAGTGTGCTATTACTTCTGCTACTTCTTGTGCTACCATTACTATTAGTCACAATGATTATACAACATCAGTGATGATGATAGTCTCATAATAATAATTATAGGTCTACTGTTGCTGTTCAGTCGGCCACCATGGGCCTGAAATTCACAATCCTATCCGTTCACCGACATTTCGCAGAATAAATGCTTGCTGACACAGAGAATAAAACAAAGGTTGTGTAGTTGGAAGACTTGCTCTCCATCCACTAGCCCACCTTGCTGCCCTCTGACCCAGAGGAGAATATTCTGGAAGATCTGGTAGGACTCATGTAGGATTCTTGTTTGACAGTCCTCTGCAGCCCACTGGAAAGAGCATGACATTGGTAATTCCAGAGGATAATTGTGTGCAAGATTTAAAGCACTTACCAAATGACATCTGCAGAATGACTGCAATAACTACCATGTAGTATATAAGTAATTCTGTCAAAGTTCTAGATAAGCAATTTACTTGCATTATGCTTTATATTATATTTTCTTCAAATATGAACTAAAAAGGGTCACAGGCCTGCTCACAAAATGACAAGAGCAGTAATGTGTTTCTTGGAACGCAGGCTTAGAAAGTTTCTCAGCTCGATATGATTACCATTATGACCAAGCCTCCTTGTCTCAGCAATGTCATTCCAAATGCTTTTCTTATGTCTTGATTTGACGTCTTTTGAAGATTTCTCGGTGAAGTAATTGTTGTTAAGCGCTCATACAGCATGCGCCTAGGTATCATGGTGAGCATCTGCAGCATGGGCTCCTAAATTAATGTAAAATGCGTTATTCCACAGAACATAAGGAGAAAAGCCAGAAACCAACAGGTGTGCTGTACTCCAGTCCTCCGCAGTGTGTGAGTGTGCTGTCATATGTGTCATGTGGGGAATCTAAGCACTGACCCCAACCCCAAAAACACAAAGAAACATACACAAGGACACACTCACACACATTTCACAAATTGCCACCCATCTAACCCTGGTCGTTCTCCTCTTCTTATATCAGAGATGGTAGAGGCAGAGGTAAATGGGACTTGAGGAAAGAGGCCATTTCACAATAATACTTTGCGGAAGAGATAGAGGTCATTTGCAGGCAATTTCACGTACTGAAAACACAAGCCACAAAATAGAATGGCTTTAAGAGTAAAAATATATAGGGGTTACTTTTCATTGGACGAAGATCATGGATCAACTAAAGCTTTGCTGTTGCAGCTATGCTAGTACATTGGACACATACATTATCACCAACTAAACCCAATGCACTTGTTGCTTCAAGCTTCTCTTTCACATGAATATCCAAGTGTGATGTCAATCGGCTCACAGGGCCTGCGGGCATTGTCTGAATAATAGTTATGGTAACTACTGTGTGCAAGGAAATGTGAGCAAAAATGTTTGCTGAGTTAATTGAGTTTTAATGTGCAATCAGAAAGACCATTTTTTTCTTTGGTTTCACAGAATCCATTACACACCATTTAGTTTTTAATGTTCCTGCTGAGACATGCATTAAAGTTAAGGAAGGATGATGCTATAACTGCTTAAATGCAAGTCTGACTTTAACTGACAAAGATATTAAGTTTTATCACTGAATGATTTTGTTGCAAAATTCTGTCTGCATAGTTTGATGAAAACATGTTACTGATATTCATTACTCATATATTTCAAAAGTGCACATAATTGCATTCTCACAACTGTCACTATTTTATAAGCAAAGCTTTTCAAACAGCTTATAACATTTTTTTTTTTTATTATTATTTCTTGGCAGCAACCATTTTGAGGGAGAGTATTGTACTGTAGGTGTGCAATTTTTCAAATGATTGATAACTTGTTTTGTTAAGGAATTCTTCATTTCAGATTTGCAGCGCTTAGTCATCCACTGTATGTGATAGATAAATAGGAACTAAATGAGTCATTTCTACTCAGAAATCCATTTTGATTCTTGTTCCACATTAGCCAGTACTGACAGTATCCCCCTTTCAGCATGGCTGTGGTATGATGGATTATTCCTGGCATGAGAGTATTGACAGCCTCATAGGCACAGTCCTCTGGTTTGGCAGTTAGACACTTTACTTATCGCAGTACTTCATCATTGTCATTTCAACTCATCAGTAGTACATTACTGAGGCATTAACAACATTATTTTTCACAAAACCAATACCGAAGACACCGGGTCTGTATCTATTATCCTGCCCTATGAATCACACAAATAGTTCTGCTGAATATCAGGGCATCAGTAACCTTATGCTGACTGAATGTGGCCTCCCCGACTTGGCAGGGAAAGAGTTAAGTCTTCAGCGTGGGGTAATGACAGGTGGTGATTGGTGGCGAAAGGTTCCTGATTAGAACCTGCATGCATAAGAGCGCAGGACAGGCAGTTCTCTCCCTGGAGAGTGCTGTGTGAATCTCATCCAGTGGTGAATGGGATTGAGCTGAAGGTGATTGAATGGGCTAAAACGGGGCCCAGTACCAAGCATGTGTGTGTGTGTGTGTGTGTGTGTGTGTGTGTGTGTGTGTGTGTGTGTGTGTGTGTCTGTGTGTTAGCACATGAGTGTGAGTCTCTGAGAAACATTAAGTCAGCCTCAACACATCCTAACTCCCCCTCCCTCCGATCAATAGTACTGATAACTATGATATGATCGCCACTCACACACAGACACATGCACAAATACAGAGACAGACATAAAGACAGAGACAAAGACACACACACACACACACACACACATACAGGTATACACACACACCTGTGCAAAACATACATTTTATATGTTCAAAAAATATCATGTTTTAACAGCCTGCCAGCAATGGAGAGAGTTGTGTGTGTATGTGAGTGCAAATGTATGCATGCATGTGTAAAGGTGCATATACCTTGCCTCCTCTAAATAAACAATAGAGCACAGCAGCTTTTAAGTTTTCTCTATACTCATCAGAAAAAACGACCCTGTTATTTTCCCAGCAGCTGGAAAGCCCTAACGAAGAGGATGGAGCTCCCAGCGTTCACCCTCACCACACTGGCTGTGCAGTATTTCTGAGTTAGATATTTAGACAACAGAGAGAGACAAATGGCCCCGATCCTGCTTGTTACTGCACAGGGGGTTATTGATGGGATATGCTCAACTTAAAATGATTAGCTCAGTATTTGTTTACATAAGCAATATTTTGAATTACACTGGCGATAAATTAAAAAGCAATATATGTGTCACACATCTTGGCAAAAAAGAAAAAAAGAAGTTGGCTTTAGTTACAAAAGCATCCGGGAGATAAATGTGTTTTGGAATATTTGCAGAAATATTAGAGGCAATGAATCAGGCGTAATGGCAGAGGCAAAACACCCCTGAATAAATAATAATCGGCGAACAATTATGATGCAGAGTACAAAAACAACAGCTTAATTTACCTTCAACTGTAAAAGATCCATATTTGTCACTGCGACCATTTCTAACAGCCATATAAGAGAGAATGATGACGAAGCTATGTGGTGCAGAGTATGGTGCCTAATACTCATTCAAGGCCAAAGATCCCATGTACAAAAGACACATACTAGAGACACGTGGGTGTACACATGCATCCACACATGTGTTAAAAAACACACAGACCCTTTCCCCTCATGGCTATTCATCCTCTGGCTATTCTGTCCTTAAAGTGAAAGCCCATCTGTTTTCACCTGTAGATCTCCACCATACAGCAACAGTGAATGGTGTGGGCCATTAAGCCATTAGCTAATGACCAGGCATTGTCAGATGTCCCACTCAAGTGCTTGCTAACAATGCGGTGATGGAAGCAACCATTGGTTTGGAATAGGAGACGCATGCAATACAGGTGCTGTGGGTGGAGAGAGATTGCTTTCATATAGTGTCAAGGAAAAGAGCGCTGTCATGCCTCATTATCACATTTGGTTTTAACGCTGTATTTTTCAGCTAGGACGTTATGATGAGCCCATGAGTGCATGAATAAGGTCTGCGGCTGAAATGTTCCATTTGCTGAGAATTTATGAGCTAATTAATAGATGAGTATTTGTACGCACCCGACTGACACTGAGAGCTTTCCTCCTACACAAGGCTATCTGCTCCTGGATGAATGAGGATGAGAGGCAAGACTGCACATTTAGTAATGATAAACAAACATTACACATTTTGGAATACCAGCGGGGTGTCTTTCAGTGTCCTCTCCAGCTGAAATAAAAGCCCCTTTCTGACCATTCTTTTTTTTTGCACACACACTTACATCATTTGTCCACAGTGACATAAAAATAAACAGAAGAATTATATAATACTTAAAAGTTAATAATTTCTGGGACCATTCATATAAATAGCCTCGCCTTTGGATATACTGATAGGACTGCAGATATCAGACAACACAAAAACAAAAACAACCCAATAAAAAAAGAACAAAATAGGGAGCACTCTGCTGGTATGTATAGTAATACACACCTGCTTGAATCACACCAATTACGCACTCTTCAGGATGGGATATTACTAGAGAAATAGAAAAAAAAAAAAAAACTCTAAAAGTGACAAGTCTGATGTGTTGAGAGCATGGAGAAAAATTTAAGGCACTCTGATATCAAATAAATGAAAAAAGCCTTTATTACAAGTGCTCTTGTTGTAATAAAGGCTTTTTATCAATTACTTGACATCAGAGTGCCTCAATTTTTTTTCCTTCGTACTGCCAACCACATGAGTCCACACCTTCTTAGAGTGTTTTTCGGATTTTTTTTTTTTGTATTTCTCAAAAAAAAAAAAAAAAAAAAAAACAACAACAAAAAAACCAACAAAAAAAAAAAACAAGCCATGTGTTTAGCTCTGTTTCTGTCCTCTAACTGCCAGCCTGTGGCCATGGCTTACACACTGCCACGCTTCCCCTCCACTCACCCAGATGTTGCCGTCCTGGTGATACGGTTTCCAGTTCCTTCCTGTGTCGCTGTAGAGGAGGCGATACCGCGTCGTCCAATCAGAGCTGCTGTAGCGGCCTTGCGTTGCTATGGCGCTCACCTGTTTCCTGGAGCCCAGGTCGACCTGTAGCCACTGGTAATGGTCACTGTCCAGCGGAGACCAGCCACCAGCACCTGGAGAGATACAGGGGCATTTAGTAAAGAGTGGGAACTCTCTCTTGGTGTCTTAAACGGTAGTGGTTGTCTGTGTTTGGCAACAGCAAAGACCAGCAGCCACTCCGAGACAAAGAGAGGAAGAGCGTGGAGTGGTAGCGCTGATGTTTGAAAAGTCACTATGTGTAGCTGCAGCCTTTTGTATTTCTCAAAATTAAGACATTTCCTATAAACCTTGTTGGTGCATTTTTCAAAATGGATGCTCTTTGTCACCCCTCCTCTTCCAATGAGTCGTTTGTATTTGTTTTGAAGGGAAGTAGATGGATAAGAGCCAATAAAAGCCCCTGAAAATGGCAAAACTATCCATTGTGTTGAGCTGAGGTGACTGTGCAGTGAGAGTGAAAAAACTGTAGTAAATCTGAGTAACACTTGGAGAATAGAAACTGTTCCTGTTTTGTGTGATTTCTCTTTGTGCTATAAAGCAATCCAACAGATTTCCAATGAATTCCAATCGAGTACCACAGAATGTAAGATGCACTGCAGATGCTAGAGGAGGTAGTCAAATGACTTGTCTTATTTGTGTACAGTAATTACAAAAATGTGTTAAAACTAAAGCAGAAATGATTAACCGATGTGTAAAGGTGAGATGTAGCACCTTCGAGAGTTACATTCTTTGTATAACACCTAGTCACGTATATGCCTAACCAAATGAATTCTCAAGTTCAATTTTCTTGAAAACCCACAGACTGGAACTCTCTCTTCATAAAACAATTTTTATATCTTATCTATGAAACCTTTATTAAATGTCAAGGCTGGGTCATTTTTCTTTGAATTGCAGTTTCAATTCTGACTGAGCTGGTGAAAATAAATTGAACAGACCCTGACCCTGGTAAACTATGTTTGTATTCTACCTATTCACAGTGTTTCCTGTCCAGCCGCTTAGCAGATACAGGCGTAATTTCTGAGCCTTCTTTAGGATCAGTTCCAGCTTGGTGCACCTGATAAAGTCACCAATGAGCGTGTACAAATAACAGGCCATCTATCTCTTCCCTCAGTATCTTGTTATTAGCAATAGTGGTCTGCTGCACATGGTTATTACTGTGCAGGGAGACCAGCCCTTGACTTCTAGGCAGGCAGAGGAGCAGCATGGTACAGTAATAATGACATTTTACAAAAAGATGGTCTAGTTACAAGGTTATGGTCTGTCCTATTATTAATGGTCAGTGCCCAGCAGAGAGTGTTGCAGACATTTACTTCTAGACAGGGATTGGTAGAGGTAATGTTTTATTATGAGTTTTGCATACAGGGTTAGAGTCCGCTTACCATTGAGATGTTTCAAAAGAGAGACAAGAACACTCTGCTTCAACATTGTATAATTACTCAATGTCCAGCAAGGCCAGGGCCTCAGCTTCCAGAGGAATGGCATTAATATGTATGACATTTCAGTATGTAATGACATTTTAATATTGGTATGTAAGACATAATGACATTTTAGAAATGCGGGAACGACCACTGTCACCCACCAACTGATAACTATGTTAATTTTCTCAGAGGATCAGCCGCTTATAACTTAGCACAGAGGAATGTGAGTGTGTAAAATGTGTAAAGATTTTGTTATTCGTGATGTATATTTGTCCCAAAGTACCACAAACTGTCTGCGCAGAGATAAAACAGGAATGGGACTTATGTACATAACTCAAAATGCAAACGCTGTCAAGCACAAACGCGCTCCACTTTGTTCCGACAGTGACATATGCTTATCTACTATTATTTCCAGCTAAGCTCTTGTTCAATACGTGTATCCTACAAGGCAGATTAAAGTGATATTTCACTCTGGTAGAACAGTTTTGTACATTTTTATTTCTTAGTGCGCACGCCTGTTGTAAATCTGTCTTTTTTGTAATAGCTCTCAATTCTGAAGGAGTGAATAGATGGAAAAAATAAAAAAATAAAATCTGGACCTTGGACAGAATGAAGTAGTTTCACCTGCTACTTTGCCTTGTTTGTAAATACTTTAGGAGTTTGTGAAATATGAATATCAACTCCATACAGTGGTTCTCAAAAGCCAAAAACTTTAAAAAAAACTACACTTTTTCCATGTAAAAAAATCCACATAGTATGTACATGCTCATACATAAAGAGTAAAACTGTATTCAACATGCATAAGCTTATCATGTCTATTACTTAAATAACTGACTGAATTTCATGCTTTTCAGCCAATGTAGTCTAAAGTCTTCAAACAATAAATTAATCAGTCCATCAGTCAATGTGTAATTAATTCATGTAACAATAACAATATATTAAACCAATGCCATAACAGTGTTGATAATGAGTTCTGATTAGAGTCCAACTCCCACAAATGTAGGCAGGTTTGAAAAGCATGCCACTGTGCTGTAAACAATGTTGCGTTGCCATGGGGCCAGTGCCGTCACAACTGACCTCTGTGAGCAGAATGGATTTAGAAAATATGCTGCGATTTTGTTGTGCTTTGTTTTTGGTATTTACAATTCTCACTGAATCAATTCCCCTCATTTTTGATTTATTATTACACTGAAAATGATTTCTTAGAGTAATAATTTGAGTATTTTATGGTTCAGATTTGATTCCACGGCACACCTGGTTGACACTCATGGCACAAAGTTTGCCATCAAGGGGAGACCAGAGCTAAAGCGAAAAAAAAAAAACAAAAAAAAAAACATTCTACCGAGGTGAAATATTGCTTTGACAAAAATGAAAATCTAAAAGCATCAAAGCAGAGAGCTGCGACGCTGTTCTCCGATGGCCTGAGCTCTGACGGTCAGAATAGATAGCTATGTCTGTTTCATAATCCACTCGGAACCCATCGGTGTCCTTGTGCCTGTCTATTTGTGACTCAAACACCATGCCTCTATCTTCATTCCCAGAAAAACACCCATATATCCTCTAGCAGTTGCAGCCCTTCACACCTCCAGGTGTCTACCTGCACCGGGGCCAAACTCTCCTGGACCTGGCAAAGCCTCTAAGGTTAAATGAGCCTCGGGTTAAATGATGCAGAAACACAAGAGCAAGGTGACAACTAGACGGGACAGAAGGGGAGTAAAAGTGCTGGCCATGATCCCAGCGCTCTGATTTCATCAGTCAGTGACAAAATAAGAGGAGGAAACATAAGAGCGAAACTTGTATATCGATGTTGAGGGCATGAGAAACATGAAAAAAAAGGGGGTAGGTGACAGAAATGTGTAGACTAACTGATGTGTGGATTCTGCATTCACTCACACAAACTCATACAAACACTGCAGGAAATGTCAAGCACAGAAGAATGCATCTGTGGAGAAAAGCACCAAGCCTGTGACAGAATGCCAACTGTGAAATGACTATAGGGAAGAGTGGGCTGTGGATGGACTGTGAACTGGTCATGTCACAGCCACCTGCTTTGATTCTCTATGATAGATTTTTTTTTTTTTTTTTTTTTCCAAGGGACACGTATACAGATAAGCGAGTGACGGGTTGAAAGCACGAGTAAAGCGGAGTGACTGATAGATTTGGAAATGACAGGGAGAGAGAGAAAGCAGGAGAAGGGGACAAAGTGAGAAAAAGGGAGTGGACAGACAAACATATATATTAATATAGATGGAGAGAAAGAGGGGGAAGAGCGTCAAGTGAGGGGGAGAAGGCAAGAGAATGCGAGAGTGAGAGATAACCAGGTGATAAAAAAGGGGGAGGTTGGGTTGCGATGTATCCCCCCCACAACAATCCCATATCTTATCCAATTACAGAGCCATTACACTCCAGCCCCGGCCCTGACAGATAACCAGGCCCATATCAGTGGAAATGTCAATACCTCAAAAACCCGCTGCAGCAAAGCCATCCCCCTGAGGGGATAAAACGCCATCAGAAAGGGGAGGGGAGGCAGAGACAGGGGGTTTGGGGTGGGCAGTTTGACAGTGATAAGTAAACAGACAGTGGAAAATAAAGATTAAGAAAGCAAGCCGAGCGGACAATGGCCGAGGCAGCGTGACGCTTTGAACGAGATCAGGGGGATGGAGTGTCGGAAAGAATGACGAAAAGGTGCGTTGGGGAGGAAGATTTGGAGAAGGGAGGGAAGATGGAAGGGAGAAAGGGAAAAAAAGTAAGAGAAATGGATGAGCGAGGCAGATAAGGGAGTGATGAGAGAGGATTTTTATGGCTTGGGTATTGGGGAGGCCAGAGATGAGATACCATGTGGATAGGATGAAAAAAAAAAAATTAAAATAATAATAAAAAAAAAAAAGACCAAAGAAGGGTATAGTAGTTATGGTAAAGAAGGTGATAGATGAGGCTAGAAGTGAGGGGGGGTGGAACAGAGCAGATGGGAAAGGTTGGAGAGACTCATGAGAAAGAGAGGCAACCTGAGCCCATTCAACACTGTGGGCTGATATCGACTGGGAGTAGACTGCGGGAAGGTTCGAATGAAATATATATGGAACGGAGAAAAAAGATTGGAAAAGTTAAGGGCAGAATTCACGACTGTAGAAGACAGGGAGAAAGAAAGAGAGAGAGTGAGGGAGGGAGGGAGGGAGAGAGAGTGAGAGAACAGGAGCCAGTGAAAGAGAGAGGGAGGATTCATCATACAGTATGTAAGTACTATACAGGGCTACCAGTGGACACACCTCAACACCATGCAGAGGGTATACTGTGATCTCAAATTCTTATGGATGCCAGTGTCAGTTCATCTGATAGTCACTCACACTCCAACTGAGCGTAAAAAAGACATGGGTATACCCTGAACTAGGGCTGGAGTAGAGTAGGGAATATCTTTAATATCCTAAGGGGGGACAATTTGATTTGCAGACAGTCGTCAGTCACCAATAAATATACATATATCTAATGAATGCATCCACGACAAATTACACATGTTACATATGAGCTATAAACTGTAACACTGTCACATGATCAACAGGAAAAGTAGTCAAAATCAAAACCAGAGGATAAGGATAAGATTAAAGCTTGTTCAAATAAAAAAAATGGCTGGGTGCCCCGGCAGCTCAGCTGGCGGAGCGTGTATCATGTGTCAAAGCTAAGTCCTTATCGCAAATAAGGACTGTGTTCAGATCCAGCCAGGACCCTTTGCTGCATGCCGTCTCCAGTCTTTCTCTCTCTCTCTACTGTCACTATCAAATAAAGCAGAAAAAGAACAATAGCGGACGAGATGAAGAATCTTATGTACCTATTCGTTTTGGCACGTCTCGGAAAGCTGAACCTCTGTCATGAAGGAAACAACTGGAACTTGCTATGCAGTAAAATTCAATTCAGTTCAATAAGATCAACACCTGATACAAATGACCAAGGCCGTTAAGATTAAGATGGTACAGACGGCAGCACATTCCTCAGTTTTCAGCAGTAATGCCAAATGCAAAGTTCATAATCATTTTGACACATTTCAAATAAAGGATATAAAAGTGTGTGCAGCCAAAGTCTTCTTCTGATGGGCACTTAGAAGCACAGTTTGAATAGACAGGGGATTCAAAGGTTTGCTCAACACCTAAAAGGTAGTTGTCAGTCCAAAGAATCAAGTCACCAATCTCCCCAACGGGCCTCACTAACCTCCAGCTCCCTCCTGTTTTTTACTGTGGAAGTGACCGGAAAATGTGTTTTTCTCTCTGCTGCTGCCTGGTAAAGGGGTGAATGAAAGGGCAGGGTGACGGGGGTGGAGGGAGGGAGAAGGAGAAGGCAGATGAGGGTTAGCGGGTTACTAGAAAGAACAGATGGGAGCGAGAGAGAGAGTACGAGAGAGAGCGATTGAAAAGTCCGGAGAGATGGGAACAGCTCGATAGATCGTGAAAGGGGAGGGAAGTGACGGCCAGAAAAGTGTTTGGAAAGAGGAGAGTGAAAAAGAGACCACAGAAGAGAAAGGCAGGGTGAGGAAGTTGGCATCAGAGGTCATGGGGATGAAAGGAGGGACGAGAATAAAGGACGTGTGGGGCACACACGTGTGTCGGGCTATCAGAGATTGGGGAATAGAAGAGTGGAAATGAAAGAACAGATGAGAGGTGAGAGGGGAGGTGGGCAAGCTTGACAGAGGTAGGGGAAAAAGAGTGATATTTAAACAAAAGAACACCGGGGTGGTGAGAGGTGAGAGCTGGAGGGAGAAAGGAGAGGTGAGAGATGGAGGAGGCGGGAGGAGGAGGAGAATGGGAGGTGAGCATGAGCGGATGGGAGCGACGGCGAAAGACGAGGGGGGAAAAGGGGGGAGGGTGGGAGGAGCGTCGGGGGACCGCCGCCGCTCTCTCACCTGTCACACACACAGATGTTCGGGGAGGAGAGGAGGAGCAGGAGGAGGACAGGGAGAGAACAGGGGAGCAGAGAAGGTCAGAGAAACCACCTCTGAGCAAGAGAGGCGGAAATGGATAGAGGCTGAGGGAGAAGCAACGCAGAGAGAGAAAAAGGGATTGGGAGAGATAGAGAGACAGGACAAAGAGCAGAGAATAAGTACAACCAAAGAAGAAAATGGCACAAAATACAAAATAAAAGCAACAAGAGGATAAAGTTAGGGATCTACTGGTACCTTCATTTTTTCCCCGCTGATAGCGATCAGAGTCTTTAATGCCAGGTACAGCTGATACCAAGTTCTAATCTGTTCCACTCTATCAGTGGATAATATTGACTCGGAAAATTAATTTGGTGTAGCTGGACAAAAAAGAGGTTAGTTTAATTTAGTTTAGCTCCTATTATCTGCACAATCATAGAGCGCAAACATGAAGAGATAAAAAAAAAAAAAACACACAAGTGAGTGGGGAAAAAATAAAATGAGTGATACATACAGTAATCTATTTTTGTGCATCAGACAGATCTACCATCCTTTAATGTGTGAAACAGGCGGAAAATTCAGTCGCTCTGCTTTGATTTCCATTTGTTACACATGGGTCTGCGTATCAGATTTTTTCGCAGTAGGGAAATTCTTTGATAAGCTGTTTTAGCTAAGTATCAGCCCAATACCCAATGCTAGCACTGGCTTCCCAGGCTAAATTGGTAGGGAGTGCCTCTATCCTGCAGGCTATACCCTTATTATACACTTTCTAAGCGGTCGGTTCTTGTGATCACCAACTGATGTTGGTGTTTTGAACTGTGCAGAAAGTTAAAAATCACAGTAATCTGCTACTTGAAAGCCACAACAGATTGGTGAAATCTTCCCTGTGTAGTGCCCTTCACAGGTCTGGTCAATTGAAATTCACCCAGAGAGGCTTCCTTTGAGATAAAAGAAGCCAATGGAGGCCGGAAAAGAACATGGCCAGAGTACAGCCCTTCTCCTAGCTTGCAAAACAAGGTCCGTGCTATCTGTGATGACACTGATAACCCAGGACTGCAGGAGGAGTAACACAGAGTCAGAGCATGTGTACCAGCACATTCCCACAGATATTGTTGCTGATTATGATCATACACACTTATATATTCTCACACACACTCTCACATGCGCGCACACACACACACACACACATAAGAATGCATGTATGTCCCACACAGAGGTGAAACTAAGGTGAAGATAACCTTGTGGCCAATTGTACAACATCCCCAACTATGCAGTGTGCAACAACACATTATCTGGGTTTGAAGGCGGTTATCAATTGTAGAACATCTCTTGTGACTGCGAGGCCTCACCAAATAGCAAAATCAAACAGTTTTTATCAATTGTTCACAAGTTCCCAGACTGAGGAGGCATCTGCAGGCGTGCAAACAATGTGGCTGTACAAAGCTAGTTATTGCCCATTTTTCAGGAAAACCAATAACAATGAATGTAAACCTCAATACAAAAATCATCTGGGGAATGTTGAGGGCATAGATAGATGTACCAAGAACAGTGCTGACTAAAGCAAGGCAGGCGAACATAATGGAGAGAAAATCAAACCAAGAAGTGCCCTGAGGGAGCCATTTTCAAAAATGGCTGCCTTTGAGACTGTCAACTAACACAATCTGGGGGATACTTTTCTTGTATCGCATCTAACACATCTCAATTCACACCATTCAAGAAACCGTCGGCTGTGTGTCATTAGACCAGACCACAAGCAAAGATATGAAAGCTCCCTTTGGCTGCTTTGAACCTAAATCAAACAGTGTACCACTGCCTCAGCAAGTTTCACCAGTGTCTTTTCTCCTGTCTGCTCTTCTCTTGTTAGGCTGTCAACTTGACTCCCTCCTGCCTTGATTCTTTGGAGATAAGGATGATCAGAGCTCGTCTTACCAGAGAAGCCATGGGCTTTTCTGCACTTCCTGGGGATGAAAACACATGTACACAAACCACATCATGCTCAGATATGCACACACCACACCACAAACATCACTCACTGACAGCTGAAACACCATTATGGTGCATTCACATGGAATCGGTAAACGGCAGTTGGCAACACTGCACCGGAAAAAAAAAACAAAAAAAACAAACAAACTGCACAATGAAGCCAACAGGACTGCACAAAAAGTACAGGACGATTGACTGCTATGGTAATGTATTGTAGAAGAAAAAAAACTAAATTATACTGTACAAAATTGTTTTGTGTTTGTTTTATCTAATTATATCCAATAATAATGGTAATTCATATAGCTAAAATATTAGCATAGACTGTTGTTCCAAATTAAAGTGTTTATATCTTCACAGGACTTCAGATGCTGGTCATATAATCCAGGGTGGTGTTGCACCTGGATTATCACCTTTCCATTGTCCAAATCCATATTTTCTGTTTTGCGGTGTGCCATCAAGTTGTAAATTCTGTTGTGGAGAGTGGCAAAAAGTGAAAATATTTTAACTTTGAGTGGCAGAGCCGTCTGCCATTGCCGTTGCCATCTGATTTTACTCTCCTGGTTTTATCCAGAATAATGATGTCTGGCTTGCCATCTGCCTTTTACCAGATACCGTGCGAAGACAGCATTAGAGCCGCTTTAAGATATGCCAATGTGTGATTGTGCGTGTGTGAATGCGCACACATGTGTGAATGGACATGAACGTGTGCATGATGACGATGAAGATAATTTTAACTTTTACAGCCTGGCAGGGAAATGGAAGAGACGTGGTTTAATTCATCTGCCTGACTGGGTAACAGGCTGTCACCATGCTGATGGTAGAAAAATGAGACTGAGTCAGAGGAGAGGAAAAGAGCAAACAGGGAGAAAGAGAGAGAAAGGGGGAGAGAGAGAGAGAGAGAGAGAGAGAGAAATTGAGAGCAAGACAGAGAAAAACAAAATAAGGGACTGAACATGTGTGAGAGAGAAAGACAGACAGATTTGGAAACACGCAGGAAATAGGGAGAGAAGTAAAAGACAAGAGTTATGAGAGCGAAAAACGGAGACACGGAACGGTTTTGGACGACTGACGAACAGCCAGTGACAGGCATAACACACAAACAGAAGTGACAGTGGCAAAGCAAAGCATCAAACAAGAGAACATCTCCCCTCTGTCTTACTGTCAGTGTGGGAGAGGGTGTGTGGGTGTGCGCGTACACGTATCAGAATGTCTTTCTGAGCGTGTGGATTTGGATGCATTTATTCCTGTTTGTGCGTGTGTGTGCATATGTATGTTCCAGCACCCGCAAGAATTCGTGAGAGTATGTTTATCAAAGTTGCTGCTCCTAGCTGTTTACTGTTCCCTTCTTAAAAAACATTTCATACCAAAGCCACATTAACGCAAAGTATAAAATCTTAATTAATTAAGTCGCCGGGCCGCCAGGAAGAAGGGAGCAGAGAGAAAAGCAGCTGGTTAGCCCTCTGCTAGTACTTCATCTTTCTGTCATGGAGCAAAGGGAGCGGATGGAGACAGAGTAATTTAATTACGAGCGGCCCGCCATTATCGATGGATGACTGCAACGGCTAGACACATCAAACAACTTTGCAAGATGACACAGAGTCAAAAGCAGTGGATGAAAAGGGAGGGGGAGCTCCGGTTAATTTCTCAGTGAGTCCACAGTTGTACTGCACTTGTGACGTCCTTCTGTAACACAGAGAGGGTTATGGTGTGACTTTTTTCAAAACTTTGGAGAATAACTTGGAAAAACTCCAATGAGGTGAGAATGTGAGTGGAGAAAAAAAAAAAATAGATAATAAGGTCTGGGGAGAAAGAAAGAAGACAGGCCGAGAAAATGGAGTGTGGGACTGAGAATGTTACTATAGAAAACAGAGAGTGTAAAGGGAAAATGAGATGGAGAGGGAGAAAGGTGGAAACAGGGATGTGATGGAGGGCAGAGAGAGAGGGATAGACAAGACGGAGCAGAGGGGAGAGAAACGAGAGTCAAAGAGAGATAGAGATAGAGGAGAGGGAGATAAAAAGAAAATAGAATATAAGGATCAGTGGCCACATGTTGATGATTAGCGGCCCAATCTCATGCTTGGCCACATCTGCGAGTGGACTCACCATACATGCATGCACTGAAATGTGCACACATGCCCACACACATGCACACACACATGCACGCCTACATATATAGACACTCAAATGTACAATCTTTCTATCCATGTCCTCTGTCAGCCATCATCTCTCCTTGTCTTCACACATAAGGCCCCCAGCCTCCGTAAGTGTGCTTGGCTCTGTATCCATAAGACGATTGCCCATACGCTTTTTGACAGGTTTTCTCTGAATGAAGGCTATGTCAAAATAACTGATTACCTATTGCAGCTTTCACGGTGGCGGGGAAAATACGATGTGCCAAAATGGAAATTGGATTGATTCTTTTTTTGCAATTTCACAGGACCTGGGCTTGAAATCTGCTTTGGCTTTCACATCCTTCTGTGAAGTTCGAAGCCTAATTTCAGCATTTACACAGTTTTAACCCGCGTCGGCGACTATATGCAAAAATTTTCTGAACCTTATCATAAAGTTGAGCCTCTTTTAACCTCCACTCACCTCTGTCTGTCTACCTTATCTCAACCTCAGTGTCCCCTGTGTCCCTTTCAGACTATCTCTCAGTCTTCCGAGCCTCTGGCACCCTGATGGCTACCTCTCCTTCCTTCTTTCTTTCTCTTTCTCCATATCTCCCTCTCCATTGCTCCCTCTCTGCTCTCCTCCATGCACATCTTCACATTTCCTCCCCTCTTCCTGTCCTTCATGCTGTCCATGGCTCTCCAATTCAAACCTGTGTCCACAGGGCATTTCTTTTGCAGCTGGCAGCGCTGAACACAGGCTTGTGGGAGGTGCTGGTTGAGACTAATGCTGTTGCTACGCAACTACTGAAAACCTGTTTGAAGCGCATCTCTCTTTTGCTAAAAGTTGAATTAAAAAACAAAAACAAAAGCAAAAAGCAAAAACAAAAACAAATTCACCTTCTCATATTTGGTACCATAGCTGAGATTAGGTCTTGCCGCTGCTGAGGACACACAAAAGTTCACTGTCGCCACTGAAAAAAACAAGAATAATATGAGGAGAACTTCCTGGTGGTCACGCAGCCTTCCCTGTATTTTTCTGTAGCTGTCATCCCAACCCTGACTCCCTGTCCTTCTCTCTCTTTACAGCTGGGTCAAAGGGCGTTGGCTGAGAGACAGAGGGCTAACCTTTCCCTCTGTCTGAAAGTGCTGAGGTGGACAGAGTCTCACAGATGAGCTAGCACTAAGGAGAGAGGAGGAGAGGGAAAGTAAGGAGAGAGGGAAAGACGCACAGCATGCAAGATGGGAAAGAGTAGATGAGAGGAGCAATGGGGAGACAGAGGAGAGAGTCATGAAGATGAGGGACAAGGAGGCACAAGTCGCACAGGGTGTAAAAGTTTTTTGTTTTGTTTTGTTTGTTTTTGTATGTGTGATATGCGGTGTTAAAGACATTACTGCTTGAAACTTGTTTGACCTTTTATGACCTGCTGCCAATCAGTTACATTTTGCAGATGCAAAAATTCTATTTTAAATTACATCATTCCCCAATGGCTCATCCAATTTGACCAATAGTGTCTGAAATACTGAACTAGAAGCTTAGAGCCCTGTTGGCCTGGTGGAGGCACAGCGTAGGGCCAAACAGGTTTATATTGAAAATGCAAGTCCACAGGGTCAAACCGTCCAAGTTTCAGCCCAAACGGGCCAGCAGAAGACAGACAGACAGAGATCAATCCATAGTCCCTTCCTAATCTCTGATGGTGGGGGGCAACAAGAAGGTGAAGGAGGAAAGGAATGTAACAGAGCGAAAGAGATAGTGAGGAGAAAGGGAGGAAAAGAAGGAGGCTGGTGCACAGGATGGAGAGAGAAACAGTGTCATAGTTTACGGAACAGATTCTGTCTTTACAACCCAGGAGCCGAAACTAAGCCTGCTTGATGGATTCCACTTCGCAAAATGAACACATCTAATCTAATTAATGGATTGCACAAGACAAACAACAACTGATAATCAAACCGATGCCATGATGCCGCATTATGAATAACATGCCGCTTAGGACAAACAGCTTGAAAATGATTGTGTTTTCCAAACAACGACAAAAGGCATTTAACATTTAGCGTTATGATGATGAGTTGCTTGGTAAAGAATGTGTTTGGATTTGAAGAGCCAGACAGAGAGCATTTAGCCGGCTCCCCCTTCCAAGAAAACACATAAATAAACGAATGCGCCCTGGCTTATGCACAATCACAGGCACATACACATGCAAAACACACACGCACACACACACACACACACACACACGCGCACGCATGCGAGCATGGTCCCTTAAAGCACATGCACTCAAACATAAACACAAACTAATTAAGCATTTCTCTCTCTAACTCTTTATCTCTCTCTCTCTGTCACACACGCACACACACACACACACACACACACACACACACACACACACACACACAGTTAGTACGTGCACTAAAGAGCAAGGAGGGTGTGTGTGTGTGTGTGTAAGAGAGAGAGAGAGAGAGAGAGAGAGAGAGAGAGAGAGATGGAGAACACAGTGTGTGTGACAGGAGTCAGATGAACAGGCAGAGTAGCGACCAGGGCTTTGTGACTGGCTGGTATACAGCAGACGGCTGCCTGCAGGAAAATCATTATGGCATCATTTACCACAGGCACGCGCGCGCACACACACACACACACACACACACACACACATGCACACACACATACAGACACACAGTGGAAGTTCTGCATGCTTGCACACAGAAACGCATACTCACACACCCACTCATCCACCCTCACTCACACGCCTACGGTTCTAAAACTCATCTAATAGCTGTCAGCATTCACAACACAGCCTTAATATGAGTGCTCTGTCCCATTGATTTTGTGCCTCCCCTGTTCTACGGCACAGGAAGATCGCGTTAGATTGGCTTATCAGCATAGAGTCACGTCACCGACGGCACATTTGGCTGTCAACCATAGCTGCTTTGAGGCACTCCTTCTTATTGTATGTCTGTGTATGAGCTGTGTATGGAAAATATTCCTTGTGCCTGTGTGTCATGTAGGAGTGCGTTTCCTTATGTATTTGCATGTGTCTATTCCTGTGAGTGCAAACTTACTGCATATTTCTTATTGCCTAGGGCTGATTTTTTTTTTTTTTTTAATTAATTTAAGCTTTGATCCTGAGCAATTTTGCATAGTGCACCTTTGAATTTATGTGTTCTGTGTGTACATTATTTATGCATGGATTTGTGTTTCTGTAAATGTGTTCTATGTGTGTTTATGTGTTTTCTACTGCAGGTTTGCCTGTGTGTTAAATTCTGTGTAAGAATTAAATACCAAGAGAAATGTATTCTCTGGTTCTTATTTGGTCCTGGTTCTTCTTTTCAAGTCCATCATGCTGCATGGTCTCCTAAGCACATGATCTCCTGAACTTCACTATTGATTTCCAGCTAACAAAATCTGCTTGAGAAGCTGGCAGAGCTGAACAGTGTTGACTTGCATTTTGGGTGGTATCTCCCTTTACAACAGAAGAAATGAAAATTTGGTGGTGAGAGGCCGTTCCAGAAAAGCAGATTTCATGACACATTTCCCATCCTTTGAGGCAAACTCCCACTTTTGAATGTGCCAAGTAACCGAATCCTCCCTCATTTCACAAACGTCTAAGCCTTCCTTAATATTTTTCCCCTTCAATTTTACATCTCTCTCCTGTCGTACACTGTATGCTAATGAGGCGATGACCTCATCATCCAAGCCCATTGTCATTCCCTGGAGGACAAGAAGACACGGAGGATGAGATGAAACTATATGTCCCTAAATCTGAGCCTGCATGCGTTCAACAGAATGACAACCTTTGGAATATTTAAGCTCATATACCAGCACCGTCCCTCTGACATTTATCTCCACCCACACATCTCCATGTGAGGACATTTAACGATAAATCAATGCTCTTGGTCCCAAAGGTTCGTCAATCTGCTGGCCAACCCAGTAGAGATCCTGCCTGGGTTTTGACAATGCGAGAGGTGCTGTGCAAATGTAGTTTCCTTTGGATGAAAGAGATATGGATGTGTATGAGAAAAACCGAGTCCCACTGGTGCCATTTTGGGCTCCTAATTGTGAACCAGTGACAGGTACTGAGGATGGGAGAGAACAGTATTTTTTTTTTTTCTCAGGCAATGTTCCTCATCCACTGCTAAATACGGGTGTGACACAGTTTTGCTAGATATATTCTTGTCATTCAGCTTAACTATTGGATTTTATGTTATGCAAGTATTAGTGGGAATTAGACTATTTTGGAGTACACAGCTAAAAACAGCGAACTTAATATACCATTCTGGTCAAGTCTTAGAGAGTCTATTTTTTTTTTTTTTTTTTCTGAGGAAAGTGTCTGCTGCTGGGATCAGATAACTGCATTTCTTTTCCAGTGCAAAATAAACTTGACGCATTTTCTGGAATCCAGAAGCATTATCTGAGCACTAGCCAGGAAGTGTTCTTCCTTATTTAAAGACAAATCATTTCATTGTTTCAATGAAATTCTACAAATTAGTGAAGCTTGTTTAGAAAGAAGTGAAATCACGTGAACACATTTGCAATGGGGAACCCAAGGATCAGTCCGTTTAGTCCAAGGCAACATTTCTCAAAATCTATTGCACACATTGTAATGAAGTTTGGTGAGCAAATTCTGTCAGCCTGCAGTCCTGTCAGTCCTGTCAGCTGTGAATTGTGATGACACTGTGGTGACCCTTCGACCTTTCCTCTAGAGCAGCGGTAGGTAACCATGTGCCATAGAGAACCAAGAGTCTAAAGATTTTCATTCCACCAAATACTCACCCAGGTGATGACCTCACTTTCAAGCAGAGAGGAGGAACTAATCTGTGAAATCGCCTGGTGGAGTTTTTGGTTGGAATAAAAACCTGCAGACAGGACGGTGTACAAATGTTGCAGAATATCTAACATTGCAGCACCTTCCCTTGTTTGCATTTAAAATCCTCACAGCACTTCTTCTATATGTCTTAATGTATCTATGAGTTTAAAAATTCAAATTGTAAAATAATACTCTTTAATTTGCATCTTTGAGAAAATTAAAAAAAAATAAACTACAATCCCAACAGAATTCAGTTTCTACATTCCCAAACATTTCACTTTCCTAAAGGACCCCAAGGAATTTGAATGAGCATGTAAACATGCACTATCTTTATTCTAAACAGAAGTTTCTTTCTTTCTTTCTTTCTTTCTTTCTTTCTTTCTTTCTTTCTTTCTTTCTTTCTTTCTTTCTTTATGTCTGTCTGTCTTTCTTTCTGTATGTATGTCTTTGATTTTCTCCTTTTTTTCTGTCATTATGCTCATGTTTTCTATTTCTCTGCCTCTTTTTCCTTCTTCCACGCTTTGGCTCTATAATCTAAAGTGAACACAAACAGTATAAAAGAAGGGGGTCTCCGGAGCAGCACGATCAGATTAAGACAAAGAGACTCACATTTCGACTTAACACATCTTCATGTTGCACCTTAAAATAAAAGGCTTAGTCTGATCTGTGTTGCTCCAGAGCCCTCCCTCCGTTTTGCTTGCTGTCCTGCTCCTGAGATGCACTGATCTGCCGATTACTAACAGAGATTGATGCACAGAGGATTTGTTTTGATTCTTCGCACAGTGTACAGTGCAAGAGGTTGGCCAAAATGTACGCATAGCTGTGAGCGGGTGCTGGCACTGAAGGAGCTGTTATTGCTGCATGTTTGTGTGTGTGTGTGTGTGTGTGTGTGTGTGTGTGTGTGTGGGCAGGCTGTGAATCAGCAAGTGTTAAAGGTGATTTTATTTCATTGTGAGGTGCTTCATCAAAGAACATCACACATCAACATGTTTTTCCTCCTTCGTTTTTTGTCACTCACTTTTTGTTCTCTTCTTCCTCACAAATTTGGTCTTTCCTTTAATAATTCTTCTCTTTCTTTCTTTCTTTCTTTCTTTCTTTCTTTCTTTCTTTCCTCAACACATGATGTGATGGTGGATGACACCATTAAAGGAGGAGCAGTCCAGCCCTATCTACACTCAGCAATAGTATTAGTGAGTATGATTAAACACACCAAATTACCTTGCCTTTATTTGCCAGCTCTGAGCTCTGTTGCCTCAGCTGTAGTGTGACTATATTAGATGGAAAAGTATGAATTATTAATTGTATAAACACGGAGGGGTGTAATTGTCTGGCCCTATCTCTCTCAACTGTGGACTGATGTGGAAATGAGCTCCAGTCTGAGTCACTGAGATAATGACCGGAGCCGAGAGAGGGAGAGAGAGAGAGAGAGAGAGGAAGAAGAGTGAGTTATGACTACGTTGTAAGGTGCACTTTTGTTTCTGAGTGAGTTATATGTTATTGTTCATCCAGTTGATATTTGCTTGTTTGTGTTTGTGCTGTGGTGTGTGTGTATGTATTTGTGTGTGTGTGTGTGTGTGTGTGTGTGTACCTCCTCTCCTGTTGAGCTTGGCATATCCAGGTGCATATCCATTAGAGAAGACAGAGGAGCTGGTGAAGGCTGTGTGGGGAAGAGGAGAGGCTAGAGCTTCATCGCATTTCTCTGTGCAGTGAAAGAGAACGAGAGAGAGAGGAAAAGAAAGAGACAGAAAATAGAAAGAAAGATGGAGAGGAGGGAGGGAGGGAGGAGAAAGCATTGGTGAACATTAGCATTAGACTTTAAGCTACTGTTAAATAATCAGTGAATATGCAGCCATGCAGAACGCACATTTGACTTCACCATGTCATTATGTCTATGGTGTAGTTCCCGGCAATGCTAAATCACAAGATGTTGTTAATTAGTTGTTAAATTAATTATTAATTTCTGGGATAAAACTTTCACTGAGCAGTGACTGAGCAGTGGAGCACGCCTAACGTATTGCTTTTCCCACATGGTTTCACTCACTCTATTGTCAAAAAGAAACTTAATGATCAGAGTAGGAATAACATGGCCAGAGTCTGGATTGCTGAGTAATTGTTTAAAACGTGGGCATGGCTAGAAAATCACAGGGGCCGGCTGCGGTTCAAGAACCGAGTCAAGTCATTTGGAGTTAAACTTCAAGAGCTCTCCAAGCTGCTTTGGGTTCATTGACAATCTTAGAGTGCAGTGCACACATATCTGCCTTGACAAGCAACGCAGCCTTGTAACCATTACTTGACAGAAATAACCTGGCATACGCTCAAGGCTGATACTTTGTTTCACCTGAAAATACAATGCAAAAAAATCAGCTGTACAAAGCAACTTCATCCAGTATTTAGTAGTATATTTAGTGCTGATATAAGTCGAGGGATCTGCCCAGTTCTGTGTTTGTTTCAAGACACTAGAACAAGGAAAGCAACTTGTTTATTGAAAGCTCCTGAAGAAATGAAACTGCACTGAAAACAACAATACGTATCAACATAACAATGTTATAAGAAAAATAAGATTTAATGATGAATATAAAACTAAATTACTTCTTAGTAAAGGATAATCCACAATGAAGTGGAGCCTTCAGAGAGACAAACTCCCTTTGGCCGCACATCGTGGGGTTCTTCTTTTCCCTTACTTCCATTATTTTTTGATCGATCACCAAACTGGATTATCCTGCTCATAACATGACTGCACATACAAAAGACGGGGTGATGATTAAACATGCAAACTGAAAGTTAGGCTGAGAAATTTACGGTCTTGACACATCTTATTCACACCAGGTGTCAGCTGTTGAATTCCTTCTGTCCATTTAGGCCTAACATTTTTGCAGTATTGAAACAGTTAAAGCTACATGCAAGTGTTATATATAAACTGTCTGAATTCCCCTGTTTGGCTTCTCTCCGATGCTCAGGACACATATTGTTTGCTGAGGTAAGCTGGATTGTGGCTATTGAGGTGAACCTAACAGCTCCAATGAATCACAGCAACAACAGAGGTAAAAAAAAAAAAAAAAAAAAAAAAAAAAAAAAACCAGCAAGAAATGAAACAAGAGCAAGGATACATTTGTGGCAGTCAAGGCCTGTTCAGAAACACTGTAATTATTGGCATTGTTTTATTTATTGCAAATTGCATGTGCTCACTGTTCCTCTCCTCTACCTCAGCCTCAGGCAAGATGCTGCTTCAAAGTAGCGGGTTCATCAGGATGAATGGCACGTGTTGGGGCAGGACGTTGACCAACTGAGGGGTCAGAGGGTGGGGATAAAAATATATTTCTTGCCTCATGTCAAAAAGTTGCATATTTTAGCTTTAAGATAGCAGCTCCAATATTCAAATTATTACAATTTCTTCACAAAAAAGAAAGAAAAAAAAAAAAGATTTGAATACTTAGCACAGTCACACATTACACTGGGATGGCCCTTCTCTGCAGTGCATAACCTGTGATAGAAAGCAGTAAAGCAGACGTGAGTGAGTGCGGATATTTCCACCTGTCTGGTTGGATGAACTACGGGTCCAATGAGCTGGAGTGGCCATGAGGAAAATAGCCAGAAAGACCAGCAGCGTAGTACTGCTCAGTCAAAGCTGACCTCTGTGTCAACTCACGACTCCTAGCACTCTCAAAAGAAGCCAAGAATGAGACTACAGCAGCATATGTGAAGCACACCCAGAAAGGCAGCAAAAGACACATAAAGGACAAATACACAATAATATATTGTCCATGCACGCTCTCTCTCTCTCTCTCTCTCTCTCTCTCTCTCTCACACACACACACACACACACAATATTATGACCTCTCTCTTTTCTCTCACTCTCGCTCTCACAAACACAAACACACTCACCTCTTCCAGTACATTAGGTTTCACACAGAGAGAAATTGTGAATGGTCTGTCAGGCTAGGCGGAGGCAGTCAATAGCTCTCTGTCATGCCTCGCCCTGTGTGTGTGTGTGTGTGTGTGTGTGTGTAACTGAGAAAGTTGGAGGAGAGAGAATTGTCGTGTGTGTGTGTGCATCCATGTGCGTATTTGTGTGTGTGTGTGTGTACTGTATGCTGTGGGTGAAAGTCAAAGTGAGCCATGTTGGCCTGTTGGGCTGTTCAGTTGTTAGACTTATTACCTCATGTCACAGGTGGTCTCACAGAGAGAGAAAAACATCATCAAAAGCCCATAAGTGTGTATGTGTGTACGGGTATGTGTGTGTTTCTGTATAGAGGGGAAATGGTCTGCAGCCTCCCTCCTGGTGTGTGGCTGAGACCCATATTTTCCCTTCACTGCCTGATTTGACAGGGAACACACACACAAACACACACACACTCACACATACACACAGCCTCCTAACCACAAACAAAGAGAAAGTAGGACTCCGATGCGGTGACCTCACCTGCAGTGTGGTGTAATTCACTCGCACATGTTTGGTAATTTTGTGTCTCACCATTTCATTTCACTCTCGCTTAACTATAAATTTGTCTTCAATGACCAACTGAATGCAATGTTTTCAGTCACTTTCAGCACACAAAGTACAGGTAGCCAACAAAATAATGGAAATGGAGATTTCATTGTGTTATTACCTCTATTTGCATGTGGTCATACTAAAAAAAAATGTGCATCACTACAGAGAGTTTAATATCTCCATACATGTGAATTAATCTTAAAAAAGGAACATCATCTGTCCTTTACTTTAATTCATTCCTCCTAATGGATCCCCCTTTTACAACTGTGGTGCCTGTGGTCATGAAAATATCAAACATCTGTTGGTCACGCCCGAGGGTGTCAGTGCTTGTGCTTGTGCCTTTAATTCATAAGAAGTAGAGTCCTCTATCTCTTGGGCACACACCACAAGACACTCTCTCATCCATACACACACACACGCACACACACACACACACACACACACACACAAATCTGTAAGCGTACATAGAGACGCAGGAGTGCATGAAGGATAGAGGAGAAGGAGGTAGGAGGGGAGTTTACAAACCACTATGAAGAAGTTACAAATGCTTTTGGGAGAATTAAAAAAAAAAAAAAAACACAGAAGATTACTGCTTGGGTTCCTTGAAAATGTTCTTAAGGGAAAATCCATTTTGGCTGCGAGATCATAGACCCAAATACATCCAGACATTATCACATAAACCTGTAGAAATTCCTGTTATGGAGCCAATCCCCAATTTTGCTATGGCACCGCCTTCTGAGGCAGTGTTGCCCTACTACTGGCTTTGATTACAAAGCCACTTTTTGGATTGAAATATATTTTCTCTTTCCATGTTTTTATAAAGTATAAGGCTTTGGTTGGTGATGTTTGGAAAAAAACAATTATATTGCTTATTTGCTATCTTTCATTTTCAAATCAAATATTTCAAAAACCCCTGCAGATACATGTAGCTATAATTTATGTGGCCAAATAAAAAATCCGGGTTTAGGCTTTGATGTAGCCACTGATAAAGCCGGTACTGAAATTACAGGCTGTAAATCAGGATATTGTCTATTTGCCCAGCTTCCACCCTCCCTTCTAAAAGCATTTACCAGTGACAATAATACACCAAAATGGGTTATTGCTTTGAGGCAATTTAACAGTGGTGCCAGGTTTCCTATGGAGGTATACGTGTGTGTGTGCGTGCGTGTGTGTGTGTGTGTGAAGCTGGGTAGCGTTTGAGTTTGTCCTCATTACTAATTAATCCTCAACAGAGCTATGGGAAGCATCATTCACATCAATAATTTATTGACATATCACACAATGCCACCTGCTACAGCATCACATACCCCCTGTAATATGCAGGAAAGTAATATAAACATGTAGAGCTGAGCAATTATGCATCAATACTGTGATTTAAGACTATATGGGATTTTGGATATGGTAAGACTGTGATATGGTGTAAGTATTGTCATTGCCCAGTTTTAAAGCTTCATTACAGTATAAGTTATACAATATTGTTAACCTATTAGATTGTTGCAGCTGTTATATTGTTTGCCTTTACTTGCTGGTCATCATATCCACATTACTAATTATTGTTTCACAAAAATGCCCTATGCAAATATCTTATAAATTCACCAATAGTCTTCTTGACAATATTGTCACAATATTGATATTAAGGTATTCGGTCAAAGAAACCTTGATGTTTGATTTTGTCCAAATCACCCAGCACTACAAACACCTAAATGCACATTAAAACACATATGAATACACAAGTGAGAGCACAGACCATACATTTCCTTCAGTACATGTATGCTCAACGACATGTGGTTGATTGAGGAGAAAGGTAGCAAACGTTAATATATGCACACCATGTGGTCACACAGCCCAGACTTGAGAGTGAGATCATAGCCACTGATATTTGCTCATGTCTCCAGTGTAAAGTAGGGTTTCATGTGTTCAGGTACTTAAAGGCAAGCAAATGACTACAATATCCAAGTGCAAATGTCAGCTTATTCCTGAGAGGGCAAGAAACACATAGTGCTATGCAAGATAACGTGGTAAAAGAAGGGAAACAGGTGCTGGAGGTAGGGCAACACAGGAGAGGACGAGACAAGATCAAAAAAAAAAAAAGAGAGAGAGAAGCGAGACAGACAGGAGGAAGAGAGCATGAGGAAAGGGCCCCCTACCAAAGAAAAGACCGCGGCATTCTTAGTGACATTTCCAGCTCGGTAAATAACTAGGATATAGAAAAATAGCAACCTTGAGATGTGTCATCTGGCTGCCACCAGTTGGGAACAGAGCCATGGACAGACAGACAGTTTGGCCAAGTTGTTCAAAGGGCTCTACATTGCAGCCACATCTCCGGAGCTAAAAAGGGTTGGACACAAATGCAAAACACGGCCATGGTGAGATTCACAACATTCTAAAGATCAGCTGGCATGGAATCGCAAGTTACAAGCCACTAAGTTACAGCGGCAAAACAAGACTTTGGCATCCGGACTTTGGCATGGCAGCACTGAAAACTACTATGTCCAAACTCTTTTAATCAATGGCTTTGGCTGCCACCAACTTGTGCCGCCATTCGAGCAAATAGCACTGACAGAGAACATTGGCTTCAGTACACCACCATTAAACAGACTGATCTGACAGTGCTGCATTAGAGAAATGAAGAGGAATGACGCATTTCGGGAAAATATAAAGCATGAAATTAATATTTTTGGCATCCTAGTCACTCTCATTCACTCTCCCTCCAGGTAAAAAAAAAAGAAAAAAAAAAAACTACCCAAAACCTCTGCCATCTTTATTTAATGATTGTGAAATGCCAAATCCAATGTGTGAGGAGTTCAGTTGGGTGTTGTCAAGTTTGTCCTGTCAACAAGAGTGAGTGCGGAGGTTTGGGGACTTGGGGACTTTTTCTGGACTCAAGTCGAGAGCACAGGCAAAACTGTCAAAAGTGCCAGCAGCTGCATAGAAATGTAGCCTAACTCTCTAAACTGCCAGTGAAAGTGAGAGTCTCCGTCTGTGCATGTGTTTGGTCTCTGATATGGCTTGGAGCAGAGTAGACCTCTGTTTTATATTTTTCCATTTTACCTCACATTCCCCTTCCCATTTGACAAAGTCCATCTGGAGCAGATCAGGAGGTGGTCTTCAGCTAATTTGTGTTTTGTTGCCTTTGAGGCCCTTTCCAGTGATCTCATCTGCTCAGTGATTTATAAAATGAAAACAGTCCATATTAAAATGGTTCTGTCTGATTATCTCCACCATTCAAAATGAGGTTTTGGAGTGCTGGAGGGGAATGAGGGCATGCATGCGCCGCGTGTATGTATTCAGTGTTGAGAGGTGGTGTGCAAGTGGGGATTTTGGGATGACGGATCTTACTGTTGAGTTTTCTGTAGATGGTGAGGGCTAAACAACTGTAATTAGAGGTGTCCACTTGAAATGACCCACCTGCACTCACTCACTCCTCTGCCCTCTAATATCCAGGCCAGGTTTGCACATAAGTGTTCACACTGACAAGTCTGAGGGATAGTTACATCAATTTATATCCATCGGTAAATGTTATATCTGTAACAATGCAAATACCTTTACCGACTTTGTTAGATATTAAAATAGAACAATTCTTTGGCTCTGAATGCATTGCAGTGTGATTATGAACACAGTATGGTTTGTTTGCTCCAAATGTAAGGTCCTGTTGTGTCTTACCCTGAATTAAGTGTGTCAGTCATGTCTTGTGCAGCTGTCTTGTGATGTGTCAGAACCAATTAGCCTGGTCAACTCTATCTGCAGCTGTTGAACTTGCAAATTAATGCAACTCTAAATCTGGCTTGCAAGGACCGTTTGAAGTTATTCCTCTTGTTTGTGGGGTCACAGGCGGGGAGTGTAGCCCTGGTCAAATGACCATTAGGTAATTAGCAAGCAGCAACATAAGCGTGCTGTCCTGTGCACCTGGAGTGGCATGACAGCAGCTCCCTGGTGGGATCTGCAAAGAAGTATAGGACACAAATAAACAGATGTTCCGCAGCATAGAAAAAGGCATCTCTAATTGACATTACAGATGGTGGCTCCTGCCATTTGCCAGTGTGTTCACTCTAAAACATGGATCGTGAAATAAACACAAGATTTGTTGTCTCTAACTAAACCCATGTGAATATGCTTAAAAATAACACAATATGAGTCAGTGTGTGATGTGTGATCGTCAGGGACTCTTCAGCAAGACAAATGTTTGTTGACACCCAAATCTGAACTCATTACATCTGGTTGAAGGGCTTGATTTGTCTATTCACTAGATCCCCTGCTGCCCCTAAACAGGAAAAACAATACACTGCCATGACAATTTATAATCTATTTGTTATAATCATACCAGATGTATCAACTTCTGTATATCCATCCTATATGAGTTTATTTAGGTGAAATACACCCTGTACTATTAAACCTATATATATTTTAGATTGCACAGAGGTTACATTATGCACTGCTAGGCACAGGGCTCCCACAGTCCTGTGGCATGACATATTAAGCAGTGGAGTGAATAACAATTATCTAGACCCCAGGGTGGAAGCCCATTCCATTTCAATTCACACAATACCCCAGTGAGAATTAAAATGACCATTTAACTCTCCACGACGAGGTGGCAAATTTTGAGAATGCGAAATTTGGTCTGTGGAGAAAAAAAAGACAAGACTGGATGAGAAGTTATCATTTCTTTTCTTTCTTTTTTTTTTTTTTTTAGGGAAATAAGATTCCTTCAGGCATAGCTATTACAAAATGTTAGTGATTTTCTATTGGCTAAGATAAATTTACCCTAAATAAGGTGATAATGAAGTTTTTCAGGGTGGAAAACTATCTTTTTCATGCTACAGCTGGCTATTTTCAATGAAAATTCCTTGTCTCTATCCCTCCAGACTGTTTTCTACCCTAAAAATGATTTGTTTTTTTGACCTGGCTCTTTGACTATGAAGGCTGTTTCTCGATGTTTCTCTGATATTCGTCCTCTGCTCTCTCCATCCCTCTCTCTGTTTAGACATACACACAGTGTGTAAATGGAATCTGTCTAACCTTGCCTGGGGGTGAGTTGTCTTTTTATTATATTCCCTCTATCTCTTCATCTGTCTCGTGCTCTCTATGTCTCCAGCTTTTCTTTCTCTTCCTCTCCCTTCTTTACCCCTTTCTTCCAGCCTTTTTTCCCTTTTCTATTTGCGTGTGTGCCTGTATGAGTGGGTGCATTTTAAGCTGCTTTTAGCTATTTTTTGTTGTTGTTGATTTTCACTCCGCTCATTTTCTCTCCTATCTCTCTTCTCTTTGTCAAAGCCCCCACCCTCCACACCCTTTCCCGACCACCCCCACTGCAACCACCCACCACCACCCCGCCAGCCTCTGCCAGCCTTTTGCTTGAGCTGTTAATCTAAATTTTTTGGTCCAGATTCATTTTTCATGTCTTGGAATCCTCACCAAACAGTTTTTGTCAACAGATCTGGCGCCCTGTGCCAATGTGAGCGTAGACCAAGCGCATAATGAGATGTTTTGGATGAAGCGTGCACACATAGACATAGACATTCAAAACACGCACACACTCTCCTCTTCTGTTTCCCTCTGTCTATTTCCATCTATCTGTCAAGTAAAATTTAAACTTTTGAAATGTTGCAAAAAATATATAAAAATTCCATCATCTGGGTTCAAGCAAATAAACAGACGTCCTAAATTTAGATCATAGTTAAATCAGACCAGAAATCCAACAGAAAAAGGAAACACTAACAAATTTTGAACAAGTTGATATGGGTCTTTGGTGTCAAGTAATGTTGGCTGGTTTCATGTTGTGTGAAGAAAAAGCAAAGAAAGTCATTTGGCAGTGCTTTAGTACACCATCTAATGACCATATGACTGCAGTGAGTGCCTCTTTGGGAGACTGTGGTGGCCAGATATTTTACAACTACCCTTTGGTCACACTTCAGAATGTCAAAAGCCACTTTTCAGCAGTTGTGCAACGAGACTGAGCCATTTGTCAGGGTAATCATGCTAAGCCTGTGTCGATATTTATCCAAGTGCTTCTCCATCACTATTTATCACATTGTTCCTTCTTCAGTATAAGAACTTTTCCAGCTCAAACAGTGCCAACTTTTGTTTTGCAAGATTGGGGACACTGTATTAAAATTCTTTGCCATTTTTCTAATTTGATAGATCATTATGATTAAGTTTAAAGCACTTGGATAAAAACTCTCCTCTTTTTTTCCTCTTTGTCTGTTAAATTAAAATCCTGATATCACTTGGCACCCATTCCTGTTACCCTATACCCAACTCTTTGCAGTGAGTTTGTAGTGAAGCACTGGTAACGTCTCTTCAATAAGTCCAATAATGTATCCACGGACCTTCTGTGGTCCAACACTGCCCTGCCAGCTCGATAAACCCTTGCGGGTCTCCTGTATAGGTTCATCTATTATTTATCCCAGTAATTAAAGGCCTGCTCAGGATGACTGATTCCCTGTGTCACTGGTAATCCATGGAGCCGCAGGCTGGTTTAAAGGAGGTCTGTGCTGACAGGAGGGACCTCCTGGTTGGAGCCCTCTGTTGTTGCTGATGCAGTTTTGGAAACGGAAATTGGGCACAGAGAGGTGGAGGAGTACATGCAGTTTTAGTTGAGAGGCAGAGGAAGTTGTGGAAGTGGTAGGACTGAGAAAAAGAAAGAATGAGATACCGGATAGCAATCAAAGTATTCATTTATCTATGTAACCCATAATAACAAGCTCGTATCAAACAGCCATGCATCACATACTATATTATATACATCATATAGCATACTACATCAAACACGCTCCTACAAAGAAAGACCTGCGCTGCCTGTCTGCAGTCTCTCTCTTTGCCTTTGCCTCACTTTATATTCACCGTCTGTATTTCTTTATCTCTGTCTCTTTTACTTCACATTTGTGCCTCCTACTGTGTCTCCTTCTTTATGTCTTTCTGTACATTCTCTTTCTCTTCTAATATAGGATTTATCCCCATATGTAAAAATTCAAAACAATATGTGATCATTTAAAACATAGCATTTCAATTTGACTATTCAATTTTCAAGGGGTAAATAAAAAAAATGTAATAGTTAATCATTAAAAAAAGACTCAGCATTTAATGAATGCTGCAGTTTGCTGGGATGTATTATGGATGTAATGTGGTTGGTCTGCTGCTTCCTGTTTTCCCCTCTGTATCCAAACAATTCAATTACTTTATTGGCATGAGTGTTTATCAGAAACAGCGTTGCCAAAGCAGCAGAAAAAATTGAAATTTTTAAAACTCAATAAACAAGTCTTTCTCTCTCCTTCTGTCTCTCTCTCTCTCTCGCCCTGAGGCAATGTGCCTGGCTGTCTGGCCTGTCCACTGGGTGCCAGGCCAGATCAGTTAGACCTGCCTGATTCATTGAGCTCTCAACCAGGACTGATCTGCTCAGGGCTGCATGAAGCATAGCCCCCTGCCTCTCACTGATACCCTCTACCTGTGAGCGAGAGTGAATGTGTGTGCGTGTGCCAACCCTGCCTCCTAAAAATTACATTTCATACAACTATGAGATGTACTTTTGGCCTAAAGTTGTCATTATGAGAAAGGTGGGCTGGTGGATGGGTCAATCAACAGGACTTTTGCTCAGCAGAACCAAGTCAGAGTCCTGTGTCGAGGGACAACGGTGATCATTTTTAGCACGTAAACCTAAGCACATGACACTGATATGCTATAAAAGCTAGAAAGCTATGTGCATCTAATTTAGTTGTATGGGAACCAGATATGTTGAGTAGAAAACATGTTTGTGATTTGTCACAAACAAATTTAATATGTGGCAAAATACGTTCCCCTCTAAAAGTGAGAATGCAGTTTAGTTGTATGGGAAGGTAATTTTTAGGAGACTGTGTTGACATGTGCACATGTGCATGTGTTTGTGTGTGAGGAAAGCAGTAGCAGATTAGAAATAGTGAGTCATGAGAGAGTAATTGAAGCATAGGGAGAGAGGTAAGGAGTGTGTAGGTGTGTAGGAAAGAGCGTGTATGTGTGAATGCTGGTCTGCTCTGTGTGTGTGTGTGCGTGTATGTGTGTGAGTGAATGGCACGTTAGAAGTAGAGCACAAGAAACAGAGACAAGGAGAGGCAAAGTAAGGGTGTGTTTGTGTATGTGTGTGCATGCCTAGGTGTGTATTTACGTCTGTCAGTGTGTTTGGCCTGCCCTGTGGCGAGTTTAAGTGCTCCCCATAATAAATGGGGTAACTTTCACTCACACAAGGCAGCGTGCGCTGTGATCCTGGTAGGCCTGATTGTAAATGCAACTAATTACTGCTGTTTAAAAACTAATATCACAAACAGAAAGAAGACTTCAGAAGCAGATTGTTGGTTTTTTCCATCAGAGAAAATGTTCTGTACAGTGCCAAACACTTTTAATTATTAATTATTTCCCATCAGGGCTCAACAGTGCGAGTATTTCACTCATGTTTGTGGCTAAAATAAGACATGTGCGAACTGTAAAATGTATTTAGGAGCACATGTGAAAATAAAATGCATTACAAAATTCAGCCCAAGCAGCCTCTATTTTTTTTTTTTTTTTAAATAAAAGATTCATAACACAATAACAATGACAAACCAGTGTTGTCTGTTGAAAAAAATCACATAATCCACTTGTCAACAAAAAGGGCCCTCTAGAAAGCACTCTTTCCACAAAAAATGTCACGAGTGAAGACACAGTGAGCTAGATAGATAGGTAAAGTTAGCTATAACTGCATATTGTTTTTTGATTAGTGAAAGGTGAGATGATTAATGAGTGAGTGATTAATTTAAAAGATATCATCCTCTCCCTCAGAACATACTGGAGTTGGTGCAGATCATGCTGGTGCTCCCCACTGCAGCTGCCCAGTGTGAAAGAGGCTTAGCATCAAGCTGCCCATGGTTCCTCAGGTGGCGCTCATTTCAGAGGCTATTAAAATACTGTCATGCTCAGACCTTTGTGGGATTGTGGGATTTTGTTTTTTGGATCTTCAGTATGATCATTTCAAGTGTTCTCAAATAGAGATGCAAATAGAAGGACAGTCCATTGCAAAAACATCACTACAGGAAGGTTGACTCACACTTACCAGTGTTAAAAGAAAATCTGCCCTTTTCGTGTAAATTTCTTTACAGATTAAATAACCACAAAGGTCCCTTTAATGATATATGCATCATATACGAGCTCCATTTTCAAAAGAGGTTCAAAGTTCATCTTTCTATCTGCTAGAAAAATATGAAAAAAAAAACCTGTCTGGCATTCAGATAACTGAAATGTAAGTCACAGTCATGCCAATTATACAATTCCCTTTACGGTATGAGGTAAACAAATACGCTACAGTGACTACTGATTCATGAAAGCTGCAGAATTGGGGAATTATTCCTTGGCTGTAACTCTAAGCCAACTGTAATTAGTCGGAAAAGCATACTCCATCATGGCTAGAGACTGAAAATGGATAGATAATCTATGCCTGCATACACCCTCCATTACACTACTGCATTTCAATTAACCACTGGCATAGACCTGTCATATGGAAGTGATGTCATTTCGCAGAAGGTGAATGAAATACATGAAAAACAATCTAGATGATTTAGTAATCCATATGTATAGTTACATTCTATATGTAAAAGGTTTAATTCCCAAACACTACATGTCTGTTTTCAGAGGAAAAACAAAAACAAATTACTACCTGAAATTTGGTAATTACATTTTAAAAACACAGATGAATCTATTTCCATAAATTTAGTCACATGCCATAATGTGCTTTGCTTTCATGCATTTTGTGAGAGGGGGTGTCTTTTGTAGTTTAGAATGAAACTGTATTCCCCAAAGCTGGACAACACTCAAGAGAGTGAGAGGACAACACGGCATACATAGCAAGGATTTTTCTGAAGGTTTAGAAAGGGGAAAATGAGATTGGGAGAGTCAAGAGACCAAGGTGGGCTCAGTGGATATCTGGCTGAGAGTCTGCATGACACCAGGTGCTGTGGGAGTATTTGTTGTGAGACAACAGGCCACAGCAGATCTACACCAACTCTAGAGATGAAAGAGGTGCAGAGAGGAGGAAGGAGGGTGCAAAGCAATTTCTGTTAAACAAGGCATTGGCTTTTATACTATGAACAGGTGATCCAGGTAATTGAACACAAGTGCTGTGGTGCACGTTGGGCAGGTCAGGTTAGACACAAGAGGGGAGGGAGAATGGGAGAAATGAGAGAGAGACAGAGGAGTGTCATTTTCCTGTTGTCCACCTCTAATCTTCAGATAATGACACAACTTCATTTCACAACACTTGAGTGAGTGACAGGAAAATAGTGCATGGCCAGCAGGTATTAGTTTAGAGAGGAGAATGAACAAGCTGACAAGGGTCAGCAGACCAAGGAAGACACTGTGGAGAATTTGGCTCAGATTCTGGATGAAGCCAGTCGACATGGGATCATGTTTAGAGACATAGCCATCCCCAAGACTCCAACATTGGAAAACGCGCTTGGATTTGAGCTACTGACAGCTGGGAAGTGAAGAAGGTATGATGGGTGTACTCGGGGGTGAAGAGATTGGAGAAACTGGAAGAATTATAAGCTTAAGGGGACCAGGGAAGCTGGACTCTGTGGTCAGGGATACTCTGCTGGGAGGCAGTAGTTGCAGCAGCGATATCGAGGGAGTTCATTTGGCTCTGAAGGATCAAGTGTACATTTGGAAAAGCCATGTGACCATGTGAGAGTGGGTACCTTTCAGTTTAAAACAAAACTCTGTCATGTTAAAAAAAAAAAAAAAAATCTTGATCTCACATGTCAAAATAAAAAGGCAAGTATGTAAACAACAAAATGCATCCTATATTCAGAAGTTCTGATTTTATAAGCTGTAGAAACTGACCTAGCTGGGCATAACCAGTGCCTCACTGGTAGAATACATGTCTTTACTCATCTATCTATTGAGTTTCTTTTTCAGTTGTCTCCACTGTTATGATATTCCCTTTCTTTGTCTTTGCACAGGAGCTTTGTGAGTGGATCTTAAATTCTACATGAAATGACCCCATATGACTTCCACTTCCTGTAAAACAGAGTATTTTAAATAGAGACATCATCCTACACTATGGGTTGTAAATAAAAATTTCAACCAGTTAAAGCTTCACAAATCTTTAAACAACCTCTCTCATCAACCTATCTCTTCAGATAAAACTGTGTTTCACTGATATCCTATTGGTTTGTACTTGAAAGTGATCCTTTCATATAATATGTCCTGCCCAAGAGTCTAGCAAGAGTCCAGTCAAGGATAAAAGCAAGAGCATGTGTGCTGTAGATGAGGAATGATGATCATGAGGTTTGGAGGAAGTGGGTGTTTGGGATGAGCAGAAGTTTGGGCGACTGGTGGAGGCCTGAGGAGATAGTGAGGGCGGCAAGCTCTGAGGCCAGAACACAAGGGAGAGAACGCCTTAGTGGGAGCCATGGAGCTGGGAGAGCGAGCGTGCCTCAGAGCAGAGGGCAACGATGACGAAGCACATCCATCCATCAGCACAAAATCCAAGGGGAATCCTCAAGCACAGGACAGGAGAGGACAGAAGGCTCTGAACTGGACATTTTTAAGTCCACGGGGACCTGTCGGATGGTTTGAAAGTTTTTAACTTGTCATCAGCAAGTTCTGTGCAAAGCAATCACTGCTGAACACGGCATGTTGGCTAGGAGGGCTGTTGTACTTGGGGAAGCTGATCAGGGTAATTGAGCGCAGGTGAGCTGGCAAGTGTTGGTTGGCTCTGGTCGAACAGGAAAAGGAAGGAGGCTGAGCAACAAACAGGAGACTCAGTCTCACATTGTCCACAGCTGAATTTCTGAATACAAGTTGAGGCACGATGAAGCACAAAACACCTCCAATAATTAAGATTTGGAGGAACTGTAAGAGGCATAATACTGATAATAATAATAATAATAACAACAACAACAACAATAATAATGATAAAATGAATGGTGATTTGCAGCTATATCAGTTTCTAATCTCCAAAAACATTCAAATTGGATTTTTTTTTTTTTTTTTTCAATCTGGCCAGTACTAGTTATTAATACAGGAGTGTTCTCTGTGCCTCCATTCATACATTAAACTTTTCCCAGTTTCCAATATCAAACCACACACACAGCCACTAACATGCAGGCACACACACACACACACACACACACACACACACACACACACACACATACCATTCCCTGTATCACTGCAGTGATACATTGTTTAGCATGAGATCCCATGTGTGAAATTGTCTCTGGTATGCTATGAATAGGGAAGAACCACACCGATCAAATTAAACACAACATCAAGGTGTGTGTGTGTATGTGTGTATCTACGAAAACTGTGTGTATCCGTATGTGTGTGCATGTGTATCCATGTACTGTATGTGTGTGTGTGCGTTTGTATGTCTCTCCATGGAAACTTGCCAAGCTGTTTGTGTGTAACCATGTTTGAATGCGTAGTTGCACATTTCTGGTGCATGCGGATGGACACCTTGAAGTTCAACATGTACCACAGCTTCTCTGAAATGAAGGCAGAGAATACAGGGCACAGAAACAGACCCAGGAAGCACAGGACTGGAGGAGGACCCTGACATGTTGAGTGGAAAGACATGCATTATTTGTGTGTGTTTTCCCCACCAAAGATACCTGCACTGTGGGTCAATATCAGAGTAATAAGTGAATTGTTGACTGTTGCTCTGTCTGGATCGGCCTCAGTCATTTCCTCACTAAGTCAGGGCCAAGTGCTGAGCCTCCCTCTGCCTTCCTGCATGCTCATAAAGATGATTTGCTACCAATCTGGCAACCAAAGCCCATAATATCCCTCCCTCCACTGTCCTCCACCCCCTTTTCCAGCCCTTAACCCTGCCACGCTGAGAAACAATATGTTCTGACTGGCAGTAAAAGACAAATGGACAGAGAGCGGATGAGGAAAGAAAGTAGTGAAAGGGAAAAACTTGCGTGGTGCATATGTGTGTGTGTATGTGTGTTTGTGTGTGTGTGTGTGGGTGTGTGAGTGTGTAAAATCATGCACGTGCTCATCCGTGTGCATGTACACACATAGACACACTTTTACACATGCACATACCCAATTAACTTCTTGCAAAATACTCCCATGCTGGTGCCCAATATGGTCAGTTTCCGCCCCACAGAGAGAGGGTGTCAAAAGGAGGGGTGGCGCAGACAGGAAAAACAGAGAGGCGGGGCTAAACAGTAAAAACCCCTACCAGGGTGCGCTCATTTTTCCCCCGCCTGTGGATTCTCACACAACCCACGCATTTTAAACGCGTAGATCAATTTCAGATGTTGACAGCAGAGTTGCCTAGGGTTAGAGAGACTGCCCTGCAATCACAGGAGCCAGATTCAAGCTGTCATCAAGCATCTGCCCTGCTGAAGTGTCCTTGAGCAAGATGCTGAAACCCTACCAGCTCCAGGGTGTTGCTTTGACCCCGCACTCTGACTTTTATTTGGCAGTCTGACTACAAAATGGCAAACATGAATAACACACCAGTTCTGATGATTGTTAAAAATCATTGTTAGTGTTTCAGCCAGCCCCTGCAAGCACCCCGATGGTCTGTGTGGATTTATTATCTTTCACTCAGGGCTGAAGGGAGAGAGCAAGGAGGGCATGGAGGACTGTACAATTCTGATAGCTTGTATAATCCCATAATCAATAAGTCCTATCCTCGCCAGATTCTTGGCACTTTAACCAGAGAGAGGATGAGTAAGAGAGGGAGACGAGCGGAGAGCAAGTCAGAAAGAGAGAGAAAGGAGAGGACAAACACACAGTTAAAAAATGAAGAGGGAGACAAGCAGGCAGATCCGGGCAGGACAAGAGAAAGGGAGGAATTTTTCTAAGGCCAGTTGCAATTTCAAAGTATGAGGTTTTCAATTTTTAGACTGATGATAGTTGAAAAGAAAATTAGAACTGAATTCATCAACTGAATAGTAGAATTCAATGCTGATGTACAGTATAGGCATGCTATGGGAGGCCGTTTAGGCCGTAATTCATACTTGCTTTCACATCTACCATCATACTCTTTCACATCTACCATCATACTCTCTCACACATACTACTATACTCTCATACACACGCTATCATACTCTCTCACATATACTACTATACTTTCATACACATACTATCATACTCTCTCACAAATACTACTATACTCGCTCACAAATGCTACTATACTCTCTGTGGAGTATGATAATATTTGTGAGAGAGTATAGTAGTATTTGTGAGAGAGTATGATAGTTAGTGTGAGAAAGTATGGTAGAGTATGCGCGAGAGTATGATAGTGTGTGTGAGAGAGTATGATAGTGTGTGTGAGAGAGTATGATAGTATTTGTGAGAGAGTATGATAGTGTGTGTGAGAGAGTATGATAGTGTGTGTGAGAGAGTATAGTAGTATTTGTGAGAGAGTATGATAGTGAGTGTGAGAAAGTATGGTAGCGTATGCGTGAGAGTATGATAGTGTATGTGAGAGACTATGATAGTGTGTGTGAGAGAGTATGATAGTGTATGTGAGATAGTTTGATTGAAACGGATACGAGTTTGATTGAAACGGATATGAGTTTAAATTCTCAGTTCCTGATTGGTTGTTTCAGGCTATGACCCGCCTTCACACAGACATGAAAAATGGCGGACCGCGAGAGGCTCACAGAAGCCATTGGATTATTAAATAATATTTTAAACACTCCAACTGCTGTCACAACGATGTCCGAAATGTTGGATCAAAGTCGGCAGACATCCAGAGGAGCTTCGACAGACATCCAGAGGAGCTTCTTCTAATGAAGAAGCTCCGCCGGGTATTAAGACCACAACGGCCTGCAACGTCAGGGGAGGGGAGGGAAGGAGGAAGGGAGGGGGGTTGCGGCCGGCCGATGGTCCGATGGAGGCTCTGTGGTGCGCGATTCCGGCTCCGATTCCCTATTGTGATTCCATATTGACACCATATTCATCTCGCTGCGGAGATGGAGAGCACAGGAGATGCGCACCACAGAGCGCACCGCAGAGCGCTGCGCGGAGGCGGATTGGTAATCGGTAGATTCGGGAAGTATCCCCTGGTGTTTGCGTCTTGATGGGGCCATCGGCCCCGGGGGGTGGGAGCCGAGAGAAGTAGACACGGCCGCACTTGCGTCTTGACGCGACCGCACCAGTGGAATGACGCACCGACGCCAGCACCCCCTCCCACACCTCCATCGGACCATCGTTGCGGGCCTGTGTGGTCTTAATACCCGGCGGAGCTTCTTCATTAGAAGAAGCTCCTCTGGATGTCTGCCGAAGCTCCTCTGGATGTCTGCCGACTTTGATCCAACATTTCGGACATCGTTGTGACAGCAGTTGGAGTGTTTAAAATATTATTTAATAATCCAATGGCTTCTGTGAGCCTCTCACGGTCCGCCATTTTTTCATGTCTGTGTGAAGGCGGGTCATAGCCTGAAACAACCAATCAGGAACTGAGAATTTAAACTCATATCCGTTTCAATCAAACTCGTATCCGTTTCAATCAAACTCTCTCACATACACTATCATACTCTCTCACACACACTATCATAGTCTCTCACACACACTATCATAGTCTCTCACATACACTATCATACTCTCTCACACACACTATCATAGTCTCTCACACACACTATCATAGTCTCTCACATACACTATCATACTCTCACGCATACTCTACCATACTTTCTCACACTCACTATCATACTCTCTCACACACACTATCATACTCTCTCACACACACTATCATAGTCTCTCACATACACTATCATACTCTCACGCATACTCTACCATACTTTCTCACACTCACTATCATACTCTCTCACACACACTATCATACTCTCTCACACACACTATCATACTCTCTCACAAATACTACTATACTCTCTCACACACACTATCATACTCTCTCACACACACTATCATAATCTCGCGCATACTCTACCATACTTTCTCACACTCACTATCATACTCTCTCACAAATACTATCATACTCCATAGAGAGTATAGTAGTATTTGTGAGAGAGTATGATAGTGAGTGTGAGAGAGTATGATAGTATGTGTATGAGAGTATAGTAGTATATGTGAGAGAGTATGATAGCGTGTGTATGAGAGTATAGTAGTATGTGTGAGAGAGTATGATGGTAGATGTGAAAGCAAGTATGAATTACGGCCTAAACGGCCTCCCATAGGCATGCAGCAACACTACGCACTCTCAAATATAAAAGCAAGCGCACAAACAACATGTATATGGCCAGAGAAGTTACAAGTTACACACACATATCCACATCCACATATATACATGCACACACACATGCACACCCACACTAGGGGAAGTCCAGCAGTAATTAGAGGTGAACTCTATTTGCTAACGACCTTCAGCTCCAACAACCACAGCAGGTTGACAAATTAGGGTTCTCTCTACCAGTCGCACCGGGGCTACCACAGGTTAATAGGAATCAGGGGCTGTGTGCAAGTCTGTGTGCGAGGCACTGCACACGTATGTGTGTGTGCGTGCATCTATATCGCGAGGCTAATGGAAACCCAAGCTGTACTAAGCCCCTGCGGTGGCTGGGGTTCGCTAACAGGGATTTAGTATTGTTCTCTGTGTCAGTAATACCTGCCAGCGCTAACAGGAATTAGCATTGCTCATGGCCAAGCAACACAAAATGAGGCTTATTGCGGTTAGCTTTGTTTGTGCTGAGGCAATAAAGCGCTAACTGTGTTTGCTTATCATGTATTAACTGATGTTTCTGGGGCAAGGGATGTTAACAATATCTGCTGCTCCCAGATGAGATTATTACCTTTCCCACTAATGGAGAGGATTAGGAATTGGCTAAATTTGTTTCTGTAACAGCGGTTAGTTAGGGCGGTATGGAAATACAGCACAGGCTTTCGCACTCATCAAGAACGCTCTCTCTCACGCTGCTGTCTCTTGAAGTTCCTCCTTTCTTTTCTCATTTACTCAGTTCTCCCACCTCTTGTCAATGGTCATCCTTCAACTCTGTGTCTCTTCAGTTTGGCATCTCCTGATTTTTCTCTCATCTCCTCTATCCTCCTGCTTGCCATCAATGGCCATCCTCTCCCTCCATCTTAGGGTAATTATTTTCAGAAGCAGGGCATGGTGGAGATGGATTGCCTGTGATGGCTGCTGAAGAGGACGGAAAAAAGAACAAATGCTCTGAAGAGGCGAGGGGGAAGGACAGGGAGGAAGGAGGGGAGGTGGAAATAGTAGGAAAGAGAGGATGGCTATTGATGAGAAGCAACGTGAATGGATGAAAGCGAGAGGATGACAGTTGTGTATGGAGAGCAGGAGATAGGCAGCATGAAAGGAAAATTGAGAGACATTCAGCTGTTACAGAAGGAGAGGAGTGAGGGAGAGAAAGAGGGCAGGGGGGGAAAAGAAATGAAAAAGGGAGATAATAGAAAAAGGCTTGCTTGCAGAACTCTGGTTCCGATGTTCGATATTGGTGAGGAAACTATCAATTAGCCCCCATTAGCTGAGGTACACATGCACCCACGCACAAACAAACATATGTACACAGTGAAGCTGCAAGCACCTTATCAGGGACTCCAGCTATTTGGCTATTCTTTGTCCATTTTCCCAGTGCAGAGCTCCAGCAGGCGAGGCTGTGGTGTGGCAGCCAGGAGGAGAGTTTATTGGTGTGGGGCTATCTACTCCCAGCACGGTGCCAGGCAAGAAAAACCACTCGCAGAACAGGTGGAACAGACACACACACACCCACTTATATACACACACAAGAGCAACCACACGGACACATGTACAAAAACATACACACACACACAGACAGAAACATGTATCTCGGCAAACACAGTGAGGCATGTAAACGCATGGATCAAGACACTCAAACATGAACGGGCACACATAAGGTACATGCACACATAAAGATGCATATGTGCAAACACACAGATATACAGATGCACACACACACAAAAAAAGGAGTCCTTGACACATGCCCACACACACATGTACAGATATATATTACAAAAGCATGCAGGTAGATACACAAGAAAATATGTAATCAAAGGCAATTTAATACATATGTAAGCCCACAGATATTAGCATAAATGGTGCATTTACATACATGCATGTCCACACACACACGCACACACACACACACACACACACACACACACACACACACACACACAGCCAGGCCCCAAAGATTGACCATGAGTGCAGGCATCTGGAACAGTCTGGCACGGTGCCAAGAAAACAAATTATGTCTGAGACCAGGTTTTAAGCCACAGAGAATCACACAGGAACGCAAGGGAGCGAGAGAGAGAGAGAGAGAGAGACAGAGAGAAGCCAAACAAAGCTAAAATATTGACATCGCGAAAACTTCCGCCTTGCCTCTTCTAAAACTTGTACAGGGACATCCATTTTTAACAGGAAAAATTACATTGTTTTGTTCCCGCTTCCTGGTAATTAAAGATGATTAATTCTGAAATACCACTCTGAGGGGGGACAAATGTGACGAGTAGTTTGTCTCTCTGCTCATTAGCAGTGCACTCGTGCAATCTGCAAAAACATACCATAAAGTGGAACGGGGAGCGTGAGTTTGAGGCTTTGAAAATTGGCACTAAATTATTAAAAAAAGGAGGCAAAATACAATTAGTCTCACTAGTCTTTCATGATTAGAGGCAGCAAATTTTGAACAAAATAATAGTTCGTCTTTGTTTTTTTTTGTGGGTGTGTTTTTTTGTAGAAAAAAAAATTTGATCATTGGTGTAATGTAATTGCTGCTTCTCCACCCTAGACATGGTAAAAAATTGTAATTAGCAGCGTGACATATCATTAACAGACAATATTGTCCTGATATATTGTGCTTTTCATGTGAAATTAGTCCCACTACGCAAAAAAACACTAATTTCTCCCTGGCATTTTCTGTGTGAAAGTATGAAACGAAAGCTTCTGTGATGCTATTAGGGGTGTGGAGTTAATGATCTCAACATCCACTAGCCAAAAGATATTTGTTTGAGGGAAGCCATGCTCTGAATGCATTTTCATCATTGTGGAAGCATGTGAAATGTATTAATTGTCCCTTTGTAGATGCACTTCATGCCTTTTCACTGATGTTGCATAACTAATCCTTGTCAATGCCAAGAAGAGTGTTTAATTTTTTTTTTTAATATCATCAGTGGCCTCGTCTTTTTTTATCTTCTTTTCTTTTTTCCTTTTTTTTTTTTTTTTTTTTTTCAAAATTTACAATATTTTTCAGCTGAAAGGGGTATAATCATAAAACCCTTAAATGATTTTGAATCTCACAACTCCAAAAAAATTACATTCAAATGTCCACACACACACACACACACACACACACACACACACACACACACACACAAACATGTGTGTGCACACGCATACACACACACTCTCTGCCTCTCTTAATTGAGAAATTCCACTCTGGCAAAGAGATGTGTGGAGATAGATCTTCATTTAAATAATGTTAACACATTTGAAAATAATTGATTCCCTACTGGGTGTTTTGCAGCATCATAAAGTGATAAGTTTTATGTGTAACTTTGTGTGTGTGTGTGTGTGTGTGTGTGTGTACGCAAACTTGTATGACACAATCATGCATGCGTGTCTATCACAAAGACATCTTTGTTTTCAGTCTATAAGCTCTGAACTACTGTGTGCTGTGTGCGTGTATGTGTGTGTGCATGTGTGAGTGTGTGTGTGTACGTGCATGTGCATGTGTGATTGATGGAGCTGCAGTGGTACTGCAGAGGGAGGGAGAAAGGCTGGGTCAGATCACAGCAGCAGTAAATGCTGAGTAGTGGGCATAGAGGAGAGGAGACAGAGGGGGTGAGAAGAAGGAGAAGGAAGGTTAAAGGAGGACAACATGGCAACAGGACTCCTTGTGTAAAGTGAAGACAGTCACACAAAAGTACAAACTAAGACGCATCTGTTGCAATGCATGAAAAAGTGAAATGAAAGAGTACACAGCTTACAGTGCTCTCATGAAGCATCACATGCACATGGCCAGAGCGACATGTTACCTCAGCATAAGACGTTTAAACAGTGTGAAACAAACTAACAAATGCAACTGACTTGATTTGACCTGGATAATCTGTTGTAGGGCTGGATAATATGGACAGAATCAAATATCATTTTATCTTTGACCCAAGATCTCGGTATCAATATAATCAATCAATCAATCAATCAAATTTTATTTATATAGCACCTTTCAAACAAATGCATGATATTCAAGGTGCTTTACATCTTGATTGACAAATAAGCATAAAATAAGAAGTGAAAGGACAAGGAGACCGATGCACGCTCATAAAATATGGTTAATTTTAAATAAATGAATAAATAAATAAATAAATAAAAATAAAATAAAATAAAATAAAATACTGAATAAAATATAAACAACAATATGGAACGATTTAATACAATAAAGACACAGCAATAATAAAATAACTCAAGAATAAGATACCAAATAAAAATATAAAACAATATGAAATGATTTAAAACAGTAAAAACACAGCAATAATAAAATAACTCAAGAATACGATACTGAATAAAAATATAAAAACAATATGAAATGATTTAAAATAACAAAGACACAGCAATAATAAAATAACTCAAGAATAAGATACTGAATAATGTATATATATATATATATATATATATATAAACAACAACAACAATAAAGTAGAATGTAGAAAATAATAGAAACTGTCAATAAATAATAAAACAAATACAGATCAAATAATTAATAGTAAATAAGAAGTAGAATACCTGTAAAACTATAAAATTATGATATTATAATATTTATGTAATTATAATAATGACAGTTAATGTAGGGCCTGCTGGTACTTTCATAAGATACTTATGCACAAAAGATTCTTGATAAACAATCATTAGTATTCATTAGTACATCTGAAGTCTCCATTACTCTCCATTACTCCCTTCTCTTCAATTTCCTGAGCTCTTTTGAAAATACTCAGTCTCATAAAAGTGATTAAGCCCATCAGTCACAAATAGAGTGAATGAAACAAGTGAGGGATGACCAGTTGTGCCGTTTGTCAGCTGCCAGGAAGCACTAGCTTCTCTGCCTCCGCCTTGCAAACTAAAGATTAACTTGCAAGGCTTGTCTGTAAAATGTTAAATGCTTGGTGAGGTCAGTTTAAGAGGGTTTAAAGAGAATTAGCTGACAAAGAGCAATAGTGCAGCTAAGGCATTATAAATCAGATACACTTCAAAAAACACTCCTTTTTAACAAGTCATTTAGTCCGATAATCAGTGGGTTAGGGTTACAGACAAGTGAGAACTAGCATTAAGCAATAAGTTGAAACAAGGTAGAGTACAACAGATCAGCTCACTAGTATCAAGAAAATGACACTTGACTGAAAAAAATCTTGAATCTCATCTCATCCCAATGTCAGATTTTTCTTCACTTATTTTAAGAAACGCAAGATTTAAAGACTGAATATGAAACTAAATGATTTATTAAGGTAGAGATTTTTTTGCAGTGCCGAATTTATTTTGATGCAGCAATTCTTAAAATTCCTAAGTAAATAGCTGAGAAATCCTGATTCCTCAACATACTGCACTGTGGAAGAATCTACCTAGCGTGACATGGAATATATTTCACTTAATAAGTGTGTTAAACACACAGTCACATACGCTGTTTGTGCTGCTCACATGTTCCACATCCTACTAAACACACAGAAATCCATTATCTTACTTTCTGAAGTCCACAGCCATACATTTTCAAGTGCTCAACTCCATACGGGGTAGTGCAAACAGCAGTGTGAGTATGGAGCAGAACTTCCATGCCTGCCCCCACAGGCTTTGTTAAAATCTCTCCTTTTTTGGCATTCATGGTCCCCTCCCATCAACACATCCACTGTTAACCGTTTAGTATTCCCAACATGATGCAGCAGTTACAGCAGAAGGCGAAGGAAGCAGGGAAAATGCACAGAGCATGTTGTAGCAATGAAAGAAGGTAACGTCAAAAGTACTGCATGTAGACTCCAGGGAGCCTTTCAAAGCTCATCGGTATGAGCTGTTCTTACAGTGTGAACATACACTGTGCAGACCGCAAGTCCCAGAAAGGATCTTGGAGCTTTAAGGTTTTCTCTTTTTCATATTGCCCCTGAAATCGTCATGCTTCAGAAATGCAAAGCATAAATGCAAGTTGCCCCCCTCCCCTCCCTTCCTCTCACCTTTTTTCTTGTCTAATCAAAGTGGACTGAGGGTATTGAGCAAGTGGTTCAGGAAAATGGGAACTTCAAAATGTGTCAGACGTTGATGTGAAAATGGAAAATCTACCCTCAATCCACACAAATCTAAGTCAGAATATGCTGACTTGACAGTGGGTTGATTTTCCTGTCCCTTTTTGTGTAAATTTAATTTCCCAAATCTGCCCATCTTCCCTGGCATTGCAGCACACTGATAAGCATCCTATTATAAATCCCTCCGGGCCTGCAGGTTTGAAATGGGGACGTCAGCTGGTTTGGAATGCCATAACAATGAATTATCTGCTTTGGAATGTCATTCATCCTGTCCCCCATGTGTGTATACGTGTGTGTGTGTGTGTGTGTGTGTGTGTGTGTGTGTGTGTGTATGTATGTATACATGTTTGCTAGTGCTTTTGTGAGTGTGCCTGTGCATGTGTGTGTAGAAATGTGTGGCTCACGTCATAAACATCTGTCATGGGAATATGGCTGGCGGTGAGAGGTTTAGGAGCTCCATTCTCCGGAGTGGGAATTGAGAGGACGCTCTGAACATGCACTGCTTTCACATCAGAACAGGCTAGAAGAGTGAAATCTGCATTGCCTGCATGCAGTGTATGTGGCTACAAGACTCTCCATCTATCAGAACGAGAATTCCAACTCTGCATGCCTCTCAATCCTGCAGCAGCTCCGAAGGAATATTTCATTTCTAACACCTAATGCAGGGTTTTATGGAAGCATAACTGACTGCTTGACCCCGGGTGCTCTCTCTACACATAACCCAAGAAAATCCACCCTTGGAGGCATCATGATATAACAAAAGGGGGGCACCGAATCTGAATCAATTTATAAGACAGCCAGCTGTAAAGAGCAGGTGTGCAATGAATAGAACTCCGTCAAGCAAAGGAGGAACAGCACTTTGTTCTCCCGTTTGATAGAGAGAGGCGTGATCAATGACAATCTATACGGTGACATCACAACTCCTTTCACTTCTAATCAACTAAACATGATAACACAGATCCAGTCAGCACTGGCTGAATAGTTTCCCTGCTTGGGGAGTTGCTTTAATAAGGTTCCTAATTAGTGAAGACACTGAAGCACCATTCTGAGATAGGTGATGTGTCTGAGGCAGAGATTAAAAAAGAAATAGCCTACCTATACCTTGGTATTCTTAAAGTCATGGCCTATAACAGATAAGAAAAAAAAGGGACAGTGGTCTCGGGTGGGCAGTAAAAAAAAAAAAAAAACAAAGCTTTAATTTACTTTAAACTTACTACAGGAGGAAGTGAAGAGATAAGAGGTGTTGGTCCCCAGACTGAGTGGTGCTATGGAAGTCCATGGCAGTCTTGGCCGAGGAACCTACATTATGCAATCCGCAACCCAGTTTACCTGTTAAAGTGTACCCAACCTTATGAAATAAAGTTGCTGCGTATGATGCACACATTCTAGTAAGAACAGTAATACTGTGTAGCATGTTATAATAATGTAATATTGATGTAATATGTCATAATAATGTTGCAGCATGTAATAAGTCATTATGTCATTACATTTCAAGGTACTGCTTGAAGTCTGCCAGTGTACAAAATGTAACTATTGTACTATTATAGCTGTGGCATGTCATGTCATAAGCCCTCATGGCTTTACTTATGAAATGAATTGACTGAAAAACGTTCCTGCATACTAAAACTGCAAAAACTGGGGAGAAGATAATCATCAAGACTATGCATTCTGAAGTAATATTTGTATCTTAAAAAGTTAGTATGTTTTTTGCATTCCACCCTCAGTAAAACGGACTGGCTGACACCTCCAGCGTCAGCCTCCCTCTTAGTTCACAAGCAGTGAGAAAAAGAAACAAAGAAAAAAACAAGGCAATTAAATTTCCCTGCATCACATTGGTATCACTTTCTTCTTTTATGGCAAACTTTGTTTTTGTCTGTTACTTAAAAACTAGAGGGAATTTTACGACTTGGCAGATGGCAAAGTGTTAAAACAACTTGCAAATGATTGTTCTGGAAGTTGTCCCTTTGAGATGCAGGAACAGAGAGAAGTGAGAAAGGAGAAAAACAGCTGCAGCTTTGAGTGTCTCTCCTCTGTTGGGAAACCACTCTTCTGATAAGGAACGTTAGGGACATAGGGAAGCGGGTGTTTCGTGCACAGACCCTAAAATTGTGCTCCCATCAAGGACAAGAGTCTTGTGGAGAAAACAAATGAGAAATACAACCTGAACCAACATGCTGAGAGTGTTTTTTTTTTTTTTTTTTTCACCAGGAATCTCTCACACAAACAGCCTTTTTATTATGAAAACTGTCCCAGTGTACCGAACAGCATGCATACTGTTAATGAAGTTGGATTGTTTAGGATCGTTTCTGTGTTTCCATGCAAGTGAAGTTTCAGTGTTAGCAATGAGCAAATTTGCATATGTGCCCACACATTCTATTGTGTGTATGATTTTGAGAGCAACTCTTGAGAGCCTTGGTTCATGAGGATCAGGCAAATGAAACATGGGTAAGTGGAGGATTCGATGCAGTCCATCAATATTCAAAGCACAACTAAAAGGTCAGGAGAAATGCCAATGGTCCAGTCTGAGCTCTCATTAAAGAAGATACAGCAGCCATGCTTTATGGAAAGTTGTTTGGAAATTGGCTTGCAAGGTGGTAGACATCCTAAAATCAGACTGACGAATCTTTAATACCATCTGATCATCAAGGTTTTGATATTGAAATTTTTCTTTTCATCCAGACACATAATTATGCAAAAGTTTATATAAGTTAGATGTAGGTTTAGGTTTCAAAGATAGCAACATTAAAGGAGAAATGTTAGCAAGGAGGAAATAGGGAGGCCCTGGTTTTGTATTCTCTACTGTCCGCAGTGATCTCAATCTTGACAGTCCAAAGTAAATCTAAACTTCAACATATTTATTAATTTGGTAAAGGTATACAGATAAAGTAATGGCAACTTCCTAACACCTCACAAAGTATACATATGTATTATCTACTAAAAAAGCAACTATAAAAGCACTGAAACATTACATTATATACTATAAAGGAAAGTCCTAACCTGACCTGTGCTCTATCAAATATAACCTCATGTCATGAATTTGCAATTCATAAAAGGTTGGAGGTGGAGAACACAGCTGTACGAGAAGCAGGTAGAACAGTATTGGGATGGAAAGAAGCTCTAGTTCTTTGCTTGTGTCTAAGGCTGCCAAAAAAATATGACAGTTCTTGAGGACCATTACCAAATCTGTATTCACAATCGGCCAAGGAACTTCAACATCAAAAAGTATGCCAGAGTGAAAAACAGAGGTGGTTAAGCTAGTTAATTGCAGCAATGATCCATCAGAAATTTCCACCAAATGTAATATGCCACCATGTGGTCATTAGTATGGACAACACCCCACTCTGCAGATATTATGGTCACTTTGTGCTATGGGAGAGAAAAATCTTATTGTATCTTTGAATACAGAACATCAAGAAAAAGAAAGGTGTTTGAATGAGGCAGTGCAGTGACCCGCCATTGAACAGCACTTCTTAATAAGTCACTCAAGTCAGCCGGGTCAAGTCCAGTGACAGGTAGCAACCCGCAGTTTGGAGGATATCTGTAACCTTGTCACTGAGGAGGCAGACTGCAGGGTCGGGAGGGCACGGAGGTCAGGAAGCCAAGGAAGATCAGTGGGCAGACACTACTACCACGAGGAATAGAATAACTCACGCTTATATATGAGTAAAACTGCCAAGGGCTACGAAAAAGAAGGAATTGGAATTGGTAACCCTAAAAATCAGCACTAGAGAACACTAGATAATGTGGGGCATAATGGGAGTATTCATGACAAAAGAGTAGAGAGGTTTGGAGTTCACAAAAAAGAGAGGAGAATGGAAAAGAAGAAGCAGTTTTTGAGAGTTTGAGGGAAAAAAAACAAATAACTAAGAACATGCAATGCAATGCATAAGCACCTCGTTAAATCTGTTGAGTCATTCCTCAGAAAGAATAGTGCTAGTCAGCAAGGAACAATGCACAACCTTCAAAATTACCTACAAAAAATACAAGGCTAAGGAAAGCCATAGCGAGGTTTTCTAGTTAGGGAGCAGATGCAGGAGTCAAGGCAAGATGTGATAAGAGTGTCAAGCCATACAAAGAGATAAATTTTACCACATAACAGTGTGGAGTCTATAGCTTGGACGATGTGCTGGCTCATATGATCAGAGGGAATAGCTTGTAGTCACACACAAGTCTTTCCAGTGACTTTATTATTGGATGCCAACAGAGGCCCACGTGCATGTAGCCCAGTTAGGGAATTTGCATCACAACTTAAGACACAACAGTCATAGGGTTTCTAAGTACTCCTTGCAGATTATAGTATTAAATTAGAAAAAGTGAGACTGCAAAATACCACAAAAAAGATCATCATCCTCAAAACTGCCAAAGAGGTTTTATTCTTACTTGAGGCAAAGTATTGCTTATCAAATAAATCATGTGATAACAAGCAAAGGAAAGCACCTGTTGAATAAATATATGTATAGATCGACCTAATGTAAGTTAAGAGGCTTGGGACATTCTGAAACGTTGCCTGTTAAATATCTGTCCATCACAACCTCCATTATGACTGTACTCCTTGGTGCATTGGAGTTCTGCCAAGTGCATTTCCTTGATTTGGATGAAATACGGCCAACATTGGAAGATACAATAAAACCAGCGTACAGAATACCAAAGAAGAAACTATAGATCTTCCCCAATTCTAATCATTCCCATCAGTTGGATGGAAACATAGCTACTAAGTGCGCCGGCTCCTTGTAAGGTACTTGAGGGAGTATGCATTATTAAAATGGGATACAGCAACAGTAAATATACAAATGCTTGCATGTCCAATCTCAGCGCTATCCTGCGTCTCTTTGGGGCTAATCTTGCACAAACATCCTCCACACCCACAGACACTGCCAAAGCTGATGAGCACACACAGCCCAGATTTTACTGAGGTGCTCTGCCCCAGCACCTAATGACATCCTCACAGGGCAGTGCAGCAGTCCTCTGTGTTTTGGAGATAATGACAAGTGAACTTCAGTTAAGAACTCTTTTATTCCCAAACAAGGAGAACATGTTAGAACAGGACATTTTAAAAGCAACTACCACAGAAATCCACTGAGGTCATTTGATAAAATGTCAGATATCAGCTTCTGAGATATCACTTGATAGATGCTTTAACACTGTTTTGAGAAGAGGAGTTAAGGTGGGTGCCCTGCGCTTATTGTTCCACAACAGTATTGTAGCATAACAGCTTCTGGGCTCTACTAAAGATTCTATTTCTACTCCCCATTGGAGCAACAGCATAACATTCAAGTGTGAAATCATGATAACCCGAGAAAGCCACATCTCCAGTAGACAAATTTCCTTTTGCTGCCAGTTTTCAGAGCGTAGCATACCCTCGGCTTCAACTTCACTGAATGTCAAACCACCAACACATCTCAGTACTACTGGCCAGCGTCACTCAAGTCCTTGCCAACCTGTTGTCATTATGGCTATTGCGTTGTCATATGGGATATCCATTGCTCATTTTGACGCCAATGCATCAGACAGATGGGCTGGTCTATTTAGAGAGCGTGGGGCTGGTTGTAGCCTATAGAGCACCCAATTCTCCCACGCTTGCTGTTTAACTGACGCTGGAGCAGATTGTTTATGACAGCTTTCCGGCTGCAAACACCAGACTGTGTGCTGCAGGACGGCTTCTATTACAGCACCACGCATCAGTGCAAGCACACACACACACACACACACACACACACACAGAGGCTCACATACACGTACTCTCACACATAGGCATACAAGTAAAAAAGAACACAGAAAATTCATAAAGATCAAAGCACAAATTCATACACATTTTCACCCACACACAAGTTCACACGCGCACACATCTATGCAGAATAGAATACAAATACCTTATCACTTTCACACACACCTACTGATGTAGCCATCAGAGACATCCCTCTTTTTACAACAAGCATTACTGCATGTTCTGCCCCAGAGAGGAATAGATTGGAAAAATTGTAATTTTGCTCTCCTGACTGCTGTCAGAAACAGTGGTTTTGTATCCAGCAGAGAGCTATGAAATTTGTGTCACAGTTTGCCTACTCAGTTGTACTTTTCTGCGATAAAAAAAAAAGAAAGAAACAGGCTTCTGCGGCCGGAGCACACCTGGTGGAAGATACACTATGACCACAGCACACCAGGCAGAAAATATAATGTATGGGGTGCAGCTGGAAGATGGGAGGTCCTCTGTAAAGGATTTCACTGTACACACACAATGATTGTAGCATAGATGGTTAGAAGGAAACGCTGAGATTTAAAAGCAGTTACGGAAATGGAACAAGCATTTTTTTCCGAATCAGTGGTGATAAGGTCATATAAAAATATCATCATTATTCTAATTAATTGCCTTTGTTCTAAATTATATATATAATTGCTATACAGTAATTAAATGTGTTACAGTATATTTGCACTTCCACTTGCACAGCAGCGAATGCACACAAATGCATTTTCCTGGTAATGTAGGCAAAAACTGTTAAATGCTTACATTCCAAATTTTCTGTACTTATGCTGCATACTAACATTAGACCATCACTCGGAAGTGTTTTTGCATTTCTCAGATATAAGGGTTTGTACCTAAACTGTGCACATATTACTGGTATGTTACATTACACTGCATTCTGTACTGTCTAGGTACAGTGATCATCTTGTAGATGTTGGTTTTGCTCTAGCAGCTGTAATGTGTTGTTTCTCTATATTCTGAGATCACTTTCACATGAAGCACCTATGAATTGTTTTGAAAGCTTTTTGATTTGGAGTTGACTGGATAGTGATTGCCTAGATAGCAACATGACCAAGTTTAAGTGCATACAAGGCATGTAAGAGTCGGATTTAAATGGAATTTCTCAAACCATCTCTTGAGATGCATTCTGGCCAGAACCTGCCGAAGTACAAACACATCTGACTACACAAGTCACATACATCATCTATGCTGAACCTAGAATATTACCTCTTGACCTGCAGCAAGACCACCAGCAGAAGAAAAACCAGCTGAAAATGAAAAATAGAGTGGATGCACTTTACTTGCGCTTTGTGTCTGGTCCTTCTGTGACGTATCCACTGGACTTGTCGTCTCTTCCAAGCAGGGTAAGTGGCGCATGACCTGGGCATTTTCAGCATTTAAATAGAGTGCTATCTCTGCCAACTCGGCACATCGCAGGCACATTTGGTGTACAAATAGAGAGCACCCAGAGTCATCACCAGAGTGCAAGTGAGATTAGGTACCTCCTGTCGATGTCAGAAAAAAGTTATTTGGCAGAGAGAACAGATGGTAAAAGACTGTTGGGTCTGCTGTTAAGCACGACCATCAGTATTGTGTGTGGTAAAGTGTTATCAGATTTCAGTTTGTTTAATAAAGACACATAAACATGACTAATGTAAATGATATGTGAATAAACTGCACCTGCATGGTATCTGGATAGGAGATGCATGTAATAAGAAGCATAAATGGGGCCTTACATTCATTTATTCATTCAAGGATTTGTCATTTTCAGCATATAAATGAGTGCAGTTGGGGACATCACACTGTTCAATTCAATTAAACAGAATAAAACTTAATTTTCAAGTACCAGGGGGTATTCATAAAATCCCCTTAACCAAAACATATGGATTTTTTTTTCTGTATTTTGGGCTTAAAGTTTCACTGTGTCAGTTAATAATGGTCTAATATTTCAAAATTGGCCATGAATTACTACGTGTTGCCATCTTGGCCCCAGCCAGCTGAGTTAAATAATACACTATTGCAGGAGCTGACTACAGGCTTTATGGTTGTGTTACATTACCTCTTTTTGACAGCGCTGACTACAGGCTTGATACTAGGGTTACATGACGTATTGACAAAGCCAAATACATACTTGGTGCTAATGTTACATTTCTTCTGAAAGACAGAGACTCTTAGCTCAGCTACCAAAAAGCACACCGGTGTGGCAGTTACAGAGCACAGCAACATGAATGAAAAACTGCAGGACAAAAATTGACTTCAGGCTGCAATTTACCAACAAACAGCGCAGGTGTCATCCATTACTTATGTGCATCGGTGACTCAAACTGGCAACCTTCAAATCACGTGACTACGTTTCCACCCCTGCCCACCCTTCTTCAGGCTACCAGCATCCCTTGCCTCCTTATCTGTATGTAGCCTACTGCACATCAGAGGAGCCGATATATGGTCCCAGAGTGAAAGAGAATTCCCTTCTCAGACAGGAGACGATGGAGGAGAGGAAGAGCAAGTACAGGTAGTACGAAGCAAAGGAACTCAGGTATATACATCCTGCATTTGATAGGTGTGCATCAATCACTTTGGTTATATTTCTGCCTGTCTCTCTCTCCCTGTCCCGTTCTCTCTCTCTCTCTATCCCTTTGTTTGTATTTTGCCCTGTTTCTGCATTTCCCTTCCTTTTTCTTTCTATCCCTCTGTCTTTGTATTTCTCTCTGTATTGTTCTTGTTGTGTCAGTGTGACAGAGGAAGATGCAAGACTGTTCCCTTCGGCAGCGTGGATAAAACAGTTGACATTCTGCTGGCAGGCACAATGAGAGCGCAGCCTGAAAGCAAGACCTTTTTCTTGGTGTGAGCATGTGCGCGAGTGTGCGCTTGCGTATGTGCATGTGAGTGTGTGTGCTGGCACACGCACATGAGTCAAAGCTAGACGAAAGATCTCTCTATATAACATTCCTCTTTGACATCGCAAAACAAAAGACTACATTGTCGGTGCTAGCCCAATGTCGGCTGAGACAAAGACTGGTAATATTTGTAATTTAATGAAACAATATATTTTGGCTTGTTTATTTATACTGCATGCCTATGGTAAAAAATATGGCTACAACACGTTCAAAAACATTTTGAAACTTGCATATGTTCTGACCGAGAAAGGGAATGTATCATCTAAAGTTGTTCTATCAAGATTGAAAACATGGCACATTGAGCCATTGTATTGGACTGCTTAATGGCTTGAGACTGGGGATATTTATGGCTTGTAGGGTAGAGATAGCTTCTCCTGCATATCAGTGAGGCATAGACACGCCCACACATTTGCACACAGACACACACACACACATGCATACACACACATAGACACACAAACACAGCAAATAGGCTAAACTCACACGTGTGAAATCCTTTTGCTATGGCTGACCACCTTGGCTGATGAGAGAAATGCCTGGATAATTGAAGAGAGATGTTTTTACCCCCACCATGCAATAAAATATTAATATATATATAGTACACACACACACACGCACACAGAAACACACAACCACAGACACACACATTATATATGTATTGGATAAATTCCCATTTTCATACCTCTCGGTTCTTCTCAGTGCCGGATATTTTGTTGACTGGAAGTCATAAGATATAGTCGCTGGTTTCTGGTGATGACACACTACACTGATAAACAAAAATGTTTGCCAAGCCAAATCTCATATCCATGGTGAATGATATCCATAGAACATAGATGAAGTGTTGAAGAAACAACAACTTCTCTTTGTAGATTTATATCCTGTTCAAACTTTCTGATTGATATTTGAAAATTAATCAAAACTAGATATGTTCAGCTAAATTATTCCTGTTTTTATGCCCAATGTTGTGCCTGTTGAGAGCTGCAGTAAAATCTCCATAAATCCGGCTAAGACAAAGTACCATCAACATCTTAATTCTAAATTCAAATGATGTTTGGAAGACCTAACACATTAATATTACCAAGTTGTTGGTATACATTCCTTTGAGATACTCAAATGTCAGGCAAAGTGACCCCCTTGCAGGTTCTTGCATCTAAATACATCTGACTTGTTCACTTGTGGGATGTTTGACCAGAATATAAATTTTGGTAAGTTTTGTAAATACAAATAGTTCAGTGCATTAGCATGGAGGATCAGAACCCTAGGATGTTAATGTTTTATTTTGTTCACTGCATGTATGTATCAAATAGATCGTAGTATGGACCTCGGCTTTGACCTGGGTTCCGAGATGTATTTTCCTCTGATGTTTTCTGGCATACTGCAGAAGACATTGACACCATGGTTGCACAGTGGTAACTGACATGAAAGCTAAATGTCTTGGCTTTGGAGTAAGCAGTCAAAAATACCAACTTTTATATCATTTGAAGATGCTATAAAAGCATCGAATCTGAACACAAATCAATCACAGGCCACAGCACATTCGTCACTGAACTGTAGAATCTATTTTCTATTTGACAGGCTACTTTTATCCCGTGGCAAAGGAAAAGCAAAGTAAAAGCAGAGCCCTTTAACGAGTAACCCGGCTGCTCTGGAAGTTGCTGAGGACAGAGTAGAAGTAAACTGGCCTTAAACAGAGCAAGAAGTCATAGAAAGAACAGGCTTAATCTGACTGGCTGAGTGTGTACATGCAAATTTCAATGCACTGAGGCAAGTAGATGAATGGTTAAATCAACAGAGCCTCCGTTAAATTGCTCCAGTTGTGAACAAAGAACTAGAGCTACCAAGCGTAACTATTGTTTTTGGTATGAACTGTTCAGTCGCCAAACACATGACATGTTTATTGTGGAAGAAGAAAAAAAATGCATGTAATTTAATTCTGGCACTCTACTTTTGCCTCATATTCTTTTTGATCAGAAATACAAATTAAACAAGTCCTGCCCAACAAAGACCAATTTTAGCTCAGTTTCTCAATACTTATGCTAATGACTGTATATTTTGGTGCTGAGATTTGACAGTTATTTGGCAGTTATCTGGCAGGCATTAGCCTTGGCTGTCAGCTATTGTTTTATTTGTTTTTGAGATTATTTTTTGTTCATTATGACTTCATTTGATGTTGCACAGTAGAAAGTGACATGAAAGACGACAGCGACAGACCAGACAGCATGCAACAAGAAGACGAGAGTTACATTTATACACACTTTCACAGTGCATGATGTGCACCATAGCCTGCTGCAACGTAGAGCCCCCAAATGTCAGCCTATCATAACAAGTACGCTACTTGACACTGGATTCACTCATGCAAAAGGCTGATGGTGGCTGGTGGTCACTATTCAGAATGCCATCTTGTGTGTATGTACGTATGTGTGTGTGGGACAATATTCCTTCTGAGATGAGAGTTATTTAAATTCTACTTTAAATAAAGAGCAATTTGTCTTGGGTGCACTGATACAGAGATACTGACAGCTTACACAGATGACAGTGCATAAGCAAGTTGCAGATGGTGCGGTGAGGCATCCTGTGGACAGTGCTGTATAGCTGTGTAAGGCAAGGTAAGGCAATTTATTTTTCAAAGTGTCATGCACCAACAAGACACAACAAAATGTAACAAACAAGAGCACTAACATAATGAGAACGAAAAAACAAATGTGTCGAATAATGTCAAACCCAATGTGAACACTAATCCTGCTCCTCAGACATTACAGTGTACATAATTACATACATAATCGTGTGTGTTGGAGTATTGTGACAAGTAAGTCAAATAAGTGGCCAGCAGTGCACCGGTCTTTCATATTGTCAGGAGGTGAGATTGAGTATGATGACATACATTAATAGAGATCAGATGACATGCATTGGACTGAAGAATCAAACACTGAATTTCATTGGCAGGCTCATGACTCACACAGTGAATCACTTTTTTTTTTTAAATTTAATACAGACTGATAATGGTGGGTGTATTGCTGGCTTGATGTACCTCATGTAGAGATGTCTGTTTGCCACAGGAAAAGTTACTTTGAGGGCACGCACTGACAAAACTGAACAAACAGTCTTCAAAGCTCAGAGGACGGACTGTTAAAACCAAATGGTACACAAAGTCTTGCATTGTCGTCATGGCTTATTAAAGCAGACGCAAGGTTTACAAAACTGAAAGCACAGATATCCACAGTGATTTATTTCTTCCACCAAGTGTCCCTCTTGGGGCTCAGCAGAGCACTGGGGAGGTTTGCACAATGTGCGTTATGACAGTATAACCCAGTTTGTACTTCACTGTGATTGCAGCCACAATGGGATCTTGCTCGGTTCAAGGCGCCGCTGAGTACGGCTGGAATCATAACACTTCATGTAATCACAATATCATAATCAAGCAGCAGGATGGCCTGGTGTTTAGTGAGGTCATCCGTCAAATGGAGGGCCCAGGTTCTCACCTGTCAAAATATCCTGCAGCAAAATAATCCCTACCTACTCTGGAGGTGGAGGTGTAGCTCTAGCTGGCTGAGTGTCATAATCAGAGGGGAGGAAAAGAGAACTTTCCAGTTTAGGGGATGAATAAAACATACCATAAACTCTACCAAACATTTTACATAAACATTACCAATACATCTCATCTGCCTGAAAAGGGGCCTTCAAGACCCACGTGAACAGTAAAGCTGAAAATAAATAAATAAATAAATAAATAAATAACTGCAAGAGTTAAGACAGCCATCAGGTCCATTATTCATAAAGCACAGCAAAACATGCTTTATGGGAATTATCGGCACAACTGTAAGGTGTATTCAACCAATCAGAGTGCTTGACAAAAACTACCCGTTGTGTAATTTCTCCTCATGACTGCCTCTCTTTCCCATGGCACAACACTTATACACATTTCCGTTCACTGAAGCCTAACCCTCAGGCAGGGGTCTGCAATGGGATTATACGAGAGACACACATACACACACACACACACACACACATACACACACACGCACACACCCACACACGCACCCACCCACACACACACCCACAAAGAATTTTATTTTTATTTCTTTTACATGCTGACTCTACATCCTCTGCCTCCCTTTCCATCTGTCCCTTTTTTTTGACAAAGACAAAAGCCCAGCTTTCTCTCCTTATCCCTATTGTCACTTTATCTCTACCCCACTAGTAAAAACTGTGACTCACGCTGTAACTCAAATATTGGTATTTTGATTATAACTACAGGAAGTTGTGTTGGGGCAGTTATTGTGTTCAGACAGTGTGGGCTGCATCACATTCTGTGGTGTTGTATTTTCTTACAAGGTCTGCCACTCTCCCCATGGCATATCTGGTTTAGCACAATCCTCTTCACTAAAGCCAAACCCTCAGGCAGGTTCTGGAGCAACTCCGAACAGAAGACACACTCGGCTTTTCTTTTCTTTTTTTTTTTTTTTTTGCCTTTTTTCATGCTGAGTCTACATTCTCTATAGTCCTCCATCTGTCTGTCTACTGTTAGATTTGAAATTTCTCAGCTTCCTCCCTGACTTTATCCCAGTATTCTCTCTATATATCCGCTTTTCTCTCTCCATTCCAACCCTTAGAATTTGATATCTTTGCTCCCCAAGCTCTCTCTGTCTCTCTCACACGTGCCACCACCAAAGCAGCTTTTCCTTTTATAGTCTCTCAACACTGATTGCACAGCACTGTACCGATTCATAAGGCTTTGTTATATCATCAGATTTCATTGTGTACAATTACTGCATCTTATAGATAAATATGTGTCTGTGTTATAAATGGAATGTGTGTCAGGCTGATGCCCATTCTCTGTCATATCTCCCATAAGCACCTAAAGCAGCTACACTTTCAGCCAAAGAGCTTTGAATAGTTTCTCAGTAGTGAGTGAGGCACCAACAAAGTCCATCATATGCTCGGGTACACATAATTAAATTTATTCTCAAATGTACACACACACACACACAGACTTCCAGAGGTATGAACTCACACATACATACACCATGAAAATTAAGGCAGTGATCAGATAGTGAACTCTCATGAATGTGTGGTTCTTTCCAACTGTTCATGGCAGACACAACTCTTTGCGCAGCTTGCTTTCTGGATACAACAGGATTTCTTCCAGGTGCACCAAGCTGCACTTAGTCATGCTGCATATTACCATACGTCAAGAGAAAGAAAAAAAAAAAAAAGTTTGCAGCGCCCATAGAGAAGAAAGCATTTCATGTGTATAAATAAATATATTTGTCTGCTGCTGTCTGGGTCACATCTATATGGCAATGCGATTTACCGGGTAAGAAGAAAGAAAGAAAGAAAGAAAGAAAGAAAGAAAGAAAGAAAGAAAATAATTTTAAGTCCAGTCGAAGCTTCTTTCTGGTTGCTGCCTGATCTTAAAAAATGTAAGACGGGGGATGTGAAGACTGGTGCAGAACTGGAATGGGGTGGGATATTTATTTATTATTTATTTATTTATTTATTTGTCAGTCTTAGAACAACTGTCCTTGGACAGGGTTGCATTTCCAACTGAATGCTGGCTGCTGATCTTAACCACTGGTGGGCAAACTGAGCCAGGTTCACTGATCTAATACCACATGGATATTTTAGTGTTCAGAGGCCGTCAGTGTGACTGGCAATGTTGTATTTCTTAACTACACAGAACTAAAATCCATTTTATAATTGAAACAGGGGTTTTAGTGTGGAGTTACTCTTTGAGTGCATTGCCCATTTCAGAATGGGCCCTTAATCCTCTTCATATTGCTCACATTTAACAATATTTGTTACTTCAGCGTAGCTAGCTAAAGACAGTTGCATAGCAACAAGAATGACGTAATACACCTTGCACCTTTTAAGTTGTTGATCCCTCTTTTACCTGTCATACCCACAGCTCCGCTTAAAACCACACAAACAGAATACAAGTTAACAAGCTTTACAGGCCTTGAAGGAAGAAATGAGTTTGCCTACTTCTGACTAAATGTCCAACTTGCCTGGCCAAGCACACACACACACACACACACGCACACGCGCGAGTAAAGAAGAGAAATATGGCTTGAGACGTTAACCTGACACAATGGATCAGAGGGCTAAGTTGTTCTGCAATGACTCAGGACAACTTGTAATTGATTTTGTGAGTCATTATAAAACATCAAGTGAGAGCCAGCCTGAAGTCGAAAAAGAAGATTTACGAGTGAGTAAGGTATTGACCACATCCTTCAGTCTTCTCCTTCAACACTATGAGTTTTTGGTTGTCTTTTCCTATTTTTCTCTGTCTCTCTCTCATCTCTCTCCCCGTGTCTGAAAGTACACAGCCTGTGGTGCGCTCTGTCATCCCACTCCGATAACAACTCAGACTCAAGCTCCATCTTCTCAACTCCTCTGGCTCGCTGGTTTTGTTTAACTGCATGTATTTTATTCATTTACCACAATTAAAGGCATTTGCGTGTGTTTGTGTGTGTGTGTGTGTGTGTGTGTGTGTGTGTGTGTAATTTTCAGGATGTGTTTGTGGTTATTCTTTCAAAGGAGCACAATGCAAAACTGCAGGGGTGCTGCTTGAGGTGAGCACTGTTTGGACTTAACTGACAAAAGCCATAGAAAAAGCATGTAATTTGATGGTTGAGTCTACACGGGTCTCAGTATTGGTCTGACTCACTGATAAATTTTGTGCTTATTCCACATTTTGTCCGTTGAATCTGTGTGTGTGTGCGTGTGTCTGATTTCCTTGTCTTGCTGATAATAACAATATGAATGTTGGTCCAGGACGGTCATGCCAACATCATATCTGACATCACAAGATTGCATCTTTGTTGGAAATAGGGACTTTCCCAAATGTGTAGTAGAAGAGCAACACTCCAGATTACACCAGGAAAAAGGTGAGAACAAATGTTTTTTTTTTTTTTTTAACTGTGAAATGCTTGGCTAATTATCCAGTTCTTGTGATGCTACTGTTACTGTCAACCTTGTGATGTCATGAAGGCCAGTCAAATATGATTGGTTTGTTGGCATGACTGGAACGTCAGCAAAGCAAGGAAATCAGATTGTGCGTCTGTGTGTACTTGTATCTACATGCCTGCAGTACTTGCTGTGAATGTCTACTTTCTTTTATAGTTTAACTTTTTGTGTCCGTGTCACTTGTGTCTGTATGTGTGTATGGGTGTGCATGCCCATATGTGCATGTACCCACTCAAGTGTGCAATTTTGTATAACTTATAAAGTGTGTGTGTGTGTGTGTGTGTGTGTGTGTGTGTGTGTGTGTGTGTGTGTGTGTGTGTGTGTGTGTGTGTGTGTGTGTGTTTGTGCATGCCCCCCACACCCCCACTGGGCTCCAGTAATGGAGAACATGTGGTAATAACAGTGATCTATCACAGCGATGGCTTGGCATTGCCAACCACAGTGAGAGCAGAAGCTGCGACAGCATGGGGCAGGAGAGATGACAGAGGGGACGACAATACAAAAGTCTGTACTGATTCAGGGGGAGAGGAAGGACACTCATACACACACACACACACACACACACACACACAAGCATAAACATACTCTAAATTGATATGCTTCATTCACTACCTAAGTTTCCAGGCTATGAGTTGGTGATATCCTTTTACCTTCTCATCATGGTGGACAAATTGGGTTTTATGTCAGTCAGCGCTAAGGAAATATACACATTCATTATGAGCTTTTGATTAACCAGACTGACCACTATACTTACCCGTTTCAATTCAGTTTGTTAAATAAGCTTGTTAAGCTGCAGGACTTCCATGTCTTTATCATTTATCTTTTTGTCTCACAAAATGGCTTTGTAAATTCAACATTAAGCAGCCCACTTGGACTTCCCAGATTGTCGGACTTTCCCATCACATGCATTCAGAAACATGAACACACACACAGTCTCATAGGTGTTGTACGGTATCGACCTGCATTCACATGTACATACACCCATTTGAGTACACATGCAGGAACAGTGCCTCTGGCAGCTTGCACTTTTATAATTTAAAGATCTGTTTCCATAATTAACAGTGTGTCCACAAATTTTGCCGACGTACGCAGCTTTGACCAATTCCTGATCCTCCCCAAGAGCCCTCACTCCCCTTTACAAAAAATGACAAGCAAAGCAAGTTTTACAAATAGTTTCAGTGCATTAAAAAATGTAATCAAACAAGCAGGCCACTGCTCTGTGCTTTCAGATTTTCAATAAACACAGGAAACATTAAAAAGGTACTGACTTTTTTTTTTTTTTTTTTTTTTGCTGTTGTTGCAATCATTGACACACTCCACAAATCTTTGATGTTACAGGGACACTCTTTGAGCAACTGGAAATAAATCATACAGAACTCTCCTCTCCCCTCTGTAGTGCTTGTTTCTGCACAGTTTAAGAGAATATCAGTACAAATGTGTTCGACATCCTCCCTAAAGAGTAAATACTCTGCTGAGAAGCAAAGTTGGCATCCTCCTCTCTGTTTCTTGCTCTCTCCCTGATGAGTACTAGCCCCAAGAGAGAGGAGTTTACCACTAAGTATTTCATAAACCCTTAATGCTGTGGGCTTGTTTCAAATTAAATTAAGGAAATATAATAAAATGTAATGAGCGTCTCCATCTCACAAGTGACCACAGTAGCAGCACCTGAGTGAATGCAGCTTTTTATGTCAGTGATTGTATGTGCATGTGTGTGTTAATGACTTTATGGCATTTTTAACCTACAGTGTATTTGAGGCTGAGCCATAAATACAACACATTGGTTGCTACTCCACATATTCAATTACACAGATAGTCCTATCAGTTGCTTGTAGTGTTGCTGATCTAAAAACTTATTCAACACTTCCACTCATTTCTGCTCACATCTGGACAACAGATGTAAGAACATTTTTTAAAAGAGAAAGAGCAGCTGAATCCTAATTGAATGAAAAAAAAATGTATCTTTCATCCTTTTACCTAAATGCTGGAACCAAATGAAAAGCACAGTCAGCCATGCCGGGATCCATGTGGACAAACACATTTTATTGGTGTTTTGATCGTGATTTTATTTTATCTACTGATTCATAGTGTCTTATAGACTATAAACAACAACAACAACAAGAATCGTACTATTTCCTGCACATTATCAGTTGTTGTGTATCATCATTTACATTTGGGGATGCTCCCAAATCACCAGCCTAATGCAAGGATCATCAACTACATTTGTCCAAGAGCCAGAATTTTTCACAGCAGACACTGTTGTGATCAGACTTTCAAATGAGAAGAATTTACATTAATTTAGACCTAATTAACCTATTATTGTTTAATGGTCTCACTTTCTTACAAAATTAATGTAATTTTTATTAGCCAATATCAGTGGGAACAGACTCTTAAAAACACAGGGAATCAATAATAATAACGAGATACTTGACTAGAAAATGGCCTCAGTGGAGGGCAGACCTCTGCCAAGGAGGCAGGTCACTGAGGAGAGAAAGTTCAAATCTGTCATTCTGGACGTGTAATTATGTCCATCAGGCGGCAGGCTGGAGGGGATCAAGCATTTTGTCGTGTGTATCTGTCCGTGTGAGCTTGTATCTGTCCACAGCTAATTTCGCTTTCTACTGGGCCTATCAGGCTGATATTTTTTGTACACAGTTATAACTTTATGATCAAGGATATCTTGTGGTTGTGGTCATTCAAAACCTTTGAAAAAACTGTTTTTACAGCAATTGAGTGCTCCTCATTCCTCTTAACCAGCTGGGGCTGCAAAGTGATCAACACCTGTCACGATAGTTGGCAGATTCTTGGGCTGTCATTTTGACTTTGAAATTGTCATTTCACACTGGTCGCTGGTCTTTTGGAATTGTTCTTGTCCAGATTTGCATGCCTTCGTAAGACAATTATGGCTTGTATTCATCCAAACAAACAATAGTTAAATGAGAACAATGAGTTTGTCGCCAAGGAATTGGTTTCACTTTCTCCTGCTGGGCTGCTGCTATTTAGTGAAAACCTGAGACGCCAGCGCAGCTTCGTGAGCGAGGTAGGCCTGACTCCTGCACCGGGTGGTGTAGGCAGGTAACTAATAACAAGCTAACGGGCGGAATTATAACGCTTATCTCTCGAACCCGCTAGTCAAACACAAATATTTGGGATCAGTAAATCATTCCTGATAAAATTATTTCCATATAAGTTGTTTTTGCTGTTGCTTCAATATAGGAAGAAAAATCATGTGCCTAATGCATGCCACAGCAGACTACGCTGTGGGCAAGAATTGATTCCCACATACTCTAATATACACAAAAAAAATATCCTATAAGCTTTTTCATTGTGTGATACCCTGGATATTTCTTTGTCTTTTGCCCAGATTGTGCCCACATTTTAAACAAACCCCTCAAGGGTTTATTTGGCAGCATCCCTAAACCACCTTTTTTACGCTTCAATCACACTGACTGCTACTGAATGAAACTGACCAAGCGTGGTTTATAATTATAATATTACAAGATGAGTTTTCATTTCAATTTTGATTCGCTAATGAAAGCAAAACACAAGGTCAGACAACACAGGATTTAGTTTATGAGGGTGTATTGACTGCATAAGTAGCTAGCATAAATTCAAAACATGCAACACCTGGATTACAACACAATACCTCCGCAACAGAATGGCACCAGCAGCAACAGATAATTTGAAATAAATAAGATTGCACTGAGGAGTTAGTTATTGGAGGCCAGTTCTCCCTTGACCTGAGCTCTCCTTTGAACATAACAAAAGGCTAAATGATGGATAGATCCATTCACTCTCACCAGGTGGGTGTGAAAGTATCTATGTAAAAGACAAGGCCGAAGGAAAGGCCTCTTTGGTTTACCTCTAACTATACAGGTAATCCAAGGCAAGACTATCTGTTAAGCCAACTTGTGTTTTTGTCCAGCTAACAGCATTTCTCCGGCTGAAGAGTAAAAATCCCTTTCATCTGCTGTCTCCCAGAGGTGGTCTTACAAAACCAGCCAGCAGACAGAACCTCTTTCTCTCTCTCTCTCTCTCTCTCTCTCTCTCTCTCTCTCTCTCTCTCTCTCTCTCTCTCTCTCTCCGTCTCTCTCTCTCTCTGTCTAACCCTACTCTCTTGTTTCATCTCTTAGCTCTTCCCCCTCCTGTGTCTCTATCTCAACTCCCTTTACAGTTTCACACTTGTTCTACCTTTCACCCCCCCATCTCACCTCCCATTATATTCTTTCTCACTTCCTCTCTCTCAATTGTCTTATCACTCATTTTTCACCTGTTTCTGTCTCTCTCTCGCTTTCACATTTCCCCAAACTCTTGTGTTACCTGCCAACAGCCCTTCTCTTTCACCTCAACTTTTTTCATTCGTGCATGTTTTAGTCCTTTCACTCGCTTATTCTTTGATAACACTGCTTGTCTACAGCTTTAGCTGTATATTTCTGCCTCATCCTCCTTCCCTACTTCCATTTGCTCAGCTACACAAATCTAATTCTACCTCGAGTCAAAAGATGAAAGAGACAACAGTTGCATCTTATGGATGTTATAGTAGGAATCTGGACTGTAGTAATAATATTGACACAGTCATACACAGAAGATGCTGCCAGACGTCTTCCTGCTTGCTTTAACCACATGTATTTCCTCAACACAGTCTGTGTCAACAGACAAGCTGGTCTCATATTTTGGTGGCACGTACATTGTTGCTGTGTTGTGAAAAGAGTGGATAGCTTGCAATGCCTGTGAAGGATAAAAACACAATCAAAAACTGATAACAGGGTTTCATTGTTGAATTGATGGACTAATATCTAATTTCAAAGTCATGAATTAAACCTCTCAAAACATCGATTCTGTCCCTGTCAGCATCAAACAAAAATGTGGCCTGCCTGCTGACTAACATGAGCTAATCTTTACATTTACCACTGGTCAGTTTTTTATGCTGCAAACTAGGTGAGTCATGAAATGTTTCTATTGTCAAGCATGCTGGCCAGAACACATTTGAAATCTGCTTTGCAGACATGGTGAAAATCAAAGTCATGAATTTCACATAGCTGAGGCTGCAGTTAAGATTCAGCTAAGAGCTGAGAAAAGCTAAGTGAATTAAACCTGTAAAATTGGAGGTAAACTTTAACACAATGCCCACAATCTCTTGCTGTTTTGTCTGTGATTCAGTATCAAAAAGTAACCTCAAAATTTAGCTGCCTTTAATTTTTCACATAATTCCGAATTGATTTTGACCGCAATATTTGGCTTTGTCCATGCCTTCCTCCCTCCTTCTGTGATATTCAATGTATTAATCAGTCCGCGCCTCTTAAATGTTCAATATCCTCTGTATTCAAGCACATTGTATCTTGTGCATGCTTTGCTTTGTGGAGTGCTAACAGAAAAATGCCACTGAGTGCTTTCTTTTTTCCCTGCTTAATTTTTTCTGCCATCTGTAAAGTGGGAGATTCCAGCGCGCTTCATGTGCTTTTAAGAACTGGGCCGCTGAAATTGTTTGTGTGGTTGTAATACATGTCTTTAGTCAGCTAGATTGGGATGTGCATGGCACAATGTATACCATGCCACAGTGCACTCATTACTTATTTCAAGCCACAAGACATCATTTTTCACATGACTGTCTGCAATGGTTCAGCTGATACCTAGATGTTTTTTTTTGTTTGTTTGTTTGTTTTTTGCAGTTGCTGGGATCACTCAAAGCCATTGTAGGTAAGTTTCAAAAGTTTCATAAGTTCACACTTTGAATTCAGTTAAACTAATCCCTATACAGAGCAAACACAAATAAGCAACATGTCTGAAATCTTGACATTGCTCTGCCATTTGCTGTTAGAGTAAAGTTTGATGCCCCAGCATCTGACCAGTTGAGGAAAACTCTGGAGCAGGAGAACTTTGCTCAAACACATCAATCAGCTGCATGCCGATTGCTACTGGCTGTGGTAAGAAAGGAAATGGGGCCTCAGTGCACCATGTTATGTTTTACAAATGTACTAATGCAGTTCCCTTATTTTATTTTATTTTATTTTATTTTATTGCAAATATCCTAAAATCAGAGGGATGCACCATTAGCCCTATGAACTGGTTATGCAACCAAGGAGATTTTTTTTTGCAATTGCCAAAACTATCTTGCTGTTTAAAAACAAGCACAGGTCTGAAAGCAAACTTTGGCTTGTTTAACTTAAGCTCTGATGTAAACTTATCTTATTCATCTAATATTAATATAGACCCATTAATTCTTAAAGGCAGCCTCGGCAGTTTCAAATGGGAGGGCACACCACTTTGTTTACTAATGTTAAGGATGAGCCTGAGGAGAGATAAAAAAAAAAAAACAAAAAAAAAAACCTCAGGTTCATGCCAAGACAAATAATCCAAAGAATTAATGTAACAATTTTAAAAGCCTGTCTTCAATCTAATGTTTTGACATCAAATGTGTGCAAAAACATAAAAAATGGAGCAAAATGCTTTTATATTTTGGGTTATGATGGGATGGGGTAAAAGAGTTGTCCTGAGCTGCTAATGCATTTCTAGGTTCTATTCTTTTGAGAAATGAGTTCTCTACCACGCCATAAAAAGGTGGGGTACCTTTCTCTTTCAAACTGCACAGCCTGCCTTTAAACATTTTTGTCTTACTTCACTTTTGGGTGAAGTAAGACAATATTTCACGCAGACATTTTCAGTTTTGGCTGCACATGTGTACAGGAATGCCAGGTATGTGTTTCCATAATTTAGCAGAAGTGTTTTCATGTACAAAACGGTGTGGAATATTTTGCACAACCTCTAGCTTCACGTCACCTGTAGTCATAACAAATGACATATGATACATGGAAATGTCAAAATGAATGTCTGATATGCCCCAGCATGTCTACAAAAAAGCCCTTTGAGTGGATCTAATCACAGCGCAAATATAACTTGTCATAGTGTCATAAAGAGAGCCTGCTCGGCTGTATACTTGATGAAGCGTATGATGCTCAGGCGCACACTCTCACACTTACACTCACACTAACACATTGAATGAATCTAGTTAAATGCTTGGCAGGAAATTAAATATTACAGTGCACTATTTAAATATTGATAGTGTCCGTCTTCAGTTCCAACCACAGCGCAGTGAAGTGAAGATTTGGGATTCATTATTTACAGCTATTTTCAATAATGAACATAACTAGTTTTAGCTTTAAATGGCTCCTCTGGACCTGAGAGCCTGTTTTGGTGGACACAAACTTATCGCTAACAGTGAAACTTTTTATAAAAAAAGAAAAAAAAAAAAAAAAAAAAGACCCTGTGGATCTATATAGGTCTGCCATCTTCAATCTATTTCCTTTACTCCTTATTTAAATTCTGAGGACTGAAGAAAGCCTGGCCATAGACTGGCCTGACAAATTACCATCCACAGAGCAGCAGGCTGGTTAAATTACCAAACACTGCAGTTGATATGCACATCTTTAAAATGTTCAGTAAACTTGTGCACTAAAAACCCTGAATAAAGAGGATTTATATTAGTGGCAATGGAGAGAATATCTAAATGCTGTCTCCCAGGACTTCTATTCACCACTGAGACAAAATTCTGGTTAAATGAATGGTTAATACAAAATATAGTACATCTCCTGTGCTTTTGTTACTTACTCTTATGTTTAGGGCATAGATTAGGCTACACTTGCTGTGTGCTCTGCCAGTTTCAGCTCTCTGTAGCCTGCACTGGCCTGGGTTACTGCTCCGGTCTTGTCTCTTCCGCTTCCTGGCTCCCAAAAGGTTGAATGACCTTCCTTCTTCAGTCTGCACAGTCACTCCCTGTTTACCTTTGCAGGCAGCAAACTCATCTTTTCAAGAAATGCCTCATATCACCCTCTCCTTACTGGATCAATTCCTCTGGTCACTCCAACTGCACTCTAAATTTTCTTCTTACTGGAGCTCTTATTCAAAAAATTTAAGGCAGCAGTCATGGTAAAATATATGATATGGTAAAAGCATTATACACATTTATAAGGCCCTTATTGGGAAGCTGCCATCTTATATTACATCTGTGGTGACCTGGTCCCTTTGGAGCAAACTCTAATGTATGACTGATTGAATTCTTTTGTAGCCCATGGTCAAAATAAATCAATGATCAGATATCATTCAGCCTCTGTTTGCAGCTGTTTTGAATTGTCTTCTGTATCCTCTGTATCTTTTAGTTGTTTTAATTAACTGTGATTATGTACTTGTTTTAACTGTTTCAACTTTGAGTTTAATCGAGGGTAATGTTAAGGCTCTGCACTCCTTTCTGTTTGTTGCCTTTAAGTGTAGTGATCTAGGGATTTAATCTTATTCTATTGTTGTGCTCATTGTTTTGGGCCATGCTTCAAGAAACAGGTAAAGTGAGGAACAGGTTCACGACGATATTTAGATGTTTTCTGGTGACAAGATGTTCCATGATTAAAGAAACAGTGTTGAGGCAACACAGATGCTATTTAGCAAATTTGCCAGATGCTTTTATCCAAAGCGGCTCGCAATAACTTGGACTCACGGAGCTGCGAACAGAACACGCGAAAGAAGCCTGTTTCACGGACTAGATTTTGGGCTCACTGCTATCATCTTTGCTCTGTTGTTGTTGTTGCCAATAGATTCTCTAGAGAGACCTGCCAGACACCAAAAAGTTTGATTGATGTGGCTTGGACCAAGGGGTTTTTGGAAAGCATTCACTGCTAATTCAGATGGGACGAGAAGCCCTCCCTGAACCTGGCATCAAGTTTGACATTTCCATGTGTATTTCACCTAATAAATTGAGACTTTGTCAGAAATAAAATATATAAAATGCAAGTGTTTTTGTTTGTTTTTTTAGTTTTAAGAGTTGTTTTCTTTACCACTTTACTACTCCTCAACAGATTCTCACATGATGAAAGTTCCCCCTTAGCATATTTTTAAAATCTCCACTGAGACACAGCACTTTGTTCGATTGTACTGAGGCAGATTGTGTGATGTATTTTCATGGAAAGGGAAGAAAATGACACTGACACTGATGTACTAGCGTTACAAACAGACTGCAACTAATTAATGTTTTACTTTCTAAGTAAGAGAACATGTTGTGTGAGTTGGCTGTGTATTCCCAACACATTGGAGTCTGCAAACACCAAATGTTGGTGTACATTTTTAGCATGCGTGTTCCTAATGGGGAACAAACCCTTAGCCCAGTGTCAGAGCAAGACAGGATAAGAGCTGCCTGAAAAGGTGCTCTTTCAATCACTGGCTTCAATGAATTTGCTATAATTCCCTCTCCTGGTTATGACAGACTGCAGCCAATGTTGTAAAATATAGCTTTATAAATACTTAAAAAAAAAATAGAAGTGTGACAAATTGTGCAAGAGTCACGATTAATCCAATTAATGAGCTTTATCAGAAATGTCATACACATATATCTTACTAGTACATGCCCTCAGGGTTAACTTTGCTTGATCACTTAATATTCCACCTCAGGATGCAAAACAGCATCTCTGTCAGCTCTTTATTCCAGCTCTTTCTCCTTCTCTCCCCATTCTCTTGTTCTTTAATTGAGGTAAGAGGCAGGGCCTGAGGATGAACACACAAAAAAGTTACCTAATTTGATTCAGAAGCTCTCGACTGTTTCTCTGCAACTTCTTCTTTCCCGTCTCCTTCCCAACGTCATTTCAACACTTTCTCACTTTCTTTCCCTCCATATCCCTCTCTAAATTGCTAATGATAGCAGTAGCCTTGAGCAGGCTTCCCAATGACAGAACTAATGAGGGGACTGCTGGGCGATGGTGTGTGTGTGTGTGTGTGTGTGTGTGTGTGTGTGTGTGTGTGTGTGTGTCTCTCTCTCTCTCTCTGTGTGTGTGTGTGTGTGTGTGTGTGTGTGTGTTTCCGCACTCATATTTGCATTATGCATTAGGGATTCATATGTGTGTGTTTGTGTTCTGCACCAACACATGTGTTTTATCCTCTGGAGCATATTCAGTCATTTCCCACTTTTTTCTTTCCCGCTGTCTCCTCCATCCCGTCTCCCACCCTCCCTCCCTTTCTCCTCTTCCTCTACTTTATTCCCTGTCAAGGTGATGTGTCTAATGAAGGACTAGTGTGACCTAAGGAGCAAAATGAGCTCACCTGATCACCATCGCCACCTGCACTCCTTTTCTCTCCCTCTCTCACTTTTATCGCTCCGTCTCTGTCTTTCGCCCTCTACCTCTTCCTTCCTTCCATCTCTGTTGCTTGTACTATAATGTGCCATGTTCATGTCTGCCCCCCCCTCCACTCTTCTCCTTTTTTCATCTCTCTCCTTCACACACCTCCTTCCAACAGCTGTTGGTGTCCCCTAATAGCTGTCATGTTGATGTGGATGGACTAAGAACCTTTCGTCTCACGCCTTGCAAATGTGGCTCATTAAAGTGGGGAGGAGGGTAGGGGAGGGGAGGTTGGATGGGTTGGCGTCATGCTGCTCCGTTTGCCGACGTTTTCACTAATGAGTGGCTGACAACCAGACGCCCGGAACGTCCCTACAAGGTGGTCATAAAAATGTATAATGGCATTAAGAGTACTTGATCGCGACAAGCTCAAGGTGTTTCACGGTACATGGTGGACATAAGTTGAGACAAGGTGATGAATACGATTAATAACTTGGCGGAGGGGAGTGTAAATATGGAGATCAAAGCAGAGGAAGACACGCACAGAAAGCTGAGCATTTCATGTGAACGCTACATGGATGTGCGACAGTACAAACACCAAGACCAAGACAGTGCTGGTACAATCACACGCACCAGAATACACACAGATGTGCGTGAAAAGATGCTATGTGCCCACGCACAGATGCAACACACACACACACACACACACACACACACACACACACACACACACACACACACACACACACACACACACACAAATAGACATAGTCATATTCACATCTGTCATTATCCGAAGGAAAAAAAAAAACACTTTAGAACCATCTGCTTTATTCTCTTTTCTGCTAAATTTCAAAGAAAACTGCAATTTGCTTTGAGAGACAAACACCTGAGACTGACATTCAGAACACACACACACACCCACACACACACAGGCTCACATAAAGATGCACATGTTTAGTATGGCAACAGAATGAGACCACAAAACAAAAGTAAAAAAAATAAAATAAAAAAAAGTGAGAGAAATTAATTAGAGAGCGCAAGACAGGCAGAAAAGGTGTGAGAAATAAGAGAAAAAAGACTTTTTTTTTTTTTTTTTTTACTTCTGATGTTCTTTGATTACATATCTCACAGCAAAACATCAGGAAAAAACACCAAAACTCACCAGCTGCCGCACACACCCACACAAAACCACAGAAAACAACAAAGAGACAAAACGTTCCAAACCCAGCACACCTGCAGGTGTCCCGCTAAACATCCCTGCTAATACCGCTTTTCCACTACATGGCAGCGGCTCAGCTTGACTCTAATCTACTCAAGTGTGCTTGCTTTACTTTTCTTGGATTTCGTTTTCCACTGCAAAAATCCCCCCCTCACTGTGAAGCCCCACTGGTCACTTGTGGGCGTGTTGACCAGTTTTTCCTCCCTTCTCTTCCAGCCACCCACACAAGTGCTTTATTTTCAAAAAATCGACAAGAAGTTTTACATGGATAGATTATCAACAACGTCCCTCAGCAAATATCCCTCACAGTTTGTCCATGACTGAGTGATTGACAACAATTTGCAAAAAGAAACAGAAACAAGGAGAGAGAAGACAACTATAGAAAGTGAGATCTCTGCAATCTGCACAGGGATTTTTAATAACAGAGTAGTATAACTTTTCATCTTTTCCTCTCTCAAAGCTTTTTAGTGTTGGGATTTGGTTGAATGCACAGTGAGGCTTAGTATTATTGACAAGTTGCCAGTCAGTAAGCACTGAAATAGTGGCTTCATACAAAATTGAAAGGAAATCAAGTTAAAGTCACCAAAGCTTTATCAGCAGGGATATTCTACAGTAATCACAAGGCTATTCACTGTGGAGTTCAACTTGTCAGAGGCCATAATAATAACAATAATCATATTATTCACCCTATAGCGCCTGAGGAATATGACTGCAACTATAATTTTCTTTGGAGGTAATCAAGCCGCTATTGCAATAAAGTGACTGTTTGCCAGGGTACGTTTTGTCAAAGTAGAAATTTTAGAGTTCGATCTGTTTGTGAATTCAAATCAAATTCAGAAAGCACAGCACATGACAAACAGTGACGCATGCACACACACACACACACACACACACACACACACACACACACACACAGCTCTCCTAATAGCGGTCTTCACAACGCACATACACATTCCAGTATTAAAGAGAGAGAGACTTACCTGTAGATGTCAATGAGGGATTTGTCAAGATGCGTGCAAAAGAAAACAGAGAAAATAGTATTTAGTGCAAATGCCACATGCATAAATCATCAACACATTTACCTCAAAACATAACGCATCATAATCACTGACTATGTGGAAAATGCTCTTGCATTTTGCAGTGTTTTTTGTTTGTTTGTTAGTTTGTTGTTGTTTCTTTTTACAGTCTTTAACTTTAGCCTTTTTTTTTTTTTTTTTTTTTTTTAAATAAGTCCTGAATCTGCATGCTTGGCTTTAGTTTCCAAAGATATGACTGTGTCTGCATGTACCAAAGGAACTTAGGATGTCATCACATTTTACACTCATTCAACATTTTTTAAACCCAGACATCTGGAGTAAATAAATAAGTAAATAAGAAAGAAAGAAAGAAAGAAAGAAAATATATAAATATAACAATAAATAAATAAATAAATGAATAAATAAACCAACATTTGTTTCCCCTTAAAACCCTTAAAATTATACAAAAAAGTGCCCCTATTTCCCCAGAAAAACAAACTAAAACTTCCAGTTTCAAGGTTTGCCATTACACCTCTATGAAAGGTCAAATAAGGAAGATGTCAATCTCAGACGCAGGCCTCTTCATGTAATTTACCCAGGAACAAAGTTTGACCTCAGGGGCCCTATTTAACCTCTTCGAGATCCTCCCAAATGCTTAAAAGCCTGGTAACAGCGGCAGCTGGTTGTTCAGCATTGCACACCTCAGTACACCTGCCTAAGACAAAAAGCTTTCATTTAAGCTTGGTATTAAAATTCAATCTGCACCTGGATATGATCATTTACTCTTGCCATTTATATACTGTTTGCAATCTTATAGTCTACACTCCATGCTGTGTGCAGCTGGTTTAGTGGCCTTAGGTGGCCCTATCCCCACTTTGCTGCTTTATATCTTCATATTTTTGTTTATCTGTTTCTACAACAACTGGCCATAATCACTAGGGCAGCCCTGACGTCCCACACTGCAAGCCAACACTGAGGCTCTTGTTGTCCATTTTTTGTGCATTGCCCTGGCAGCCAGCACTGTTGCTACCAACCCCTGTTTCGACCAACAGCAATGACGTTTCTGCCCTACATGCAAATACTGCCCCATTAATACACATACACACACACACACACGCACACACGCACACAAACATGCACACACACATGCACACAGATTGCATTCACACCTGCCACACTCTGTCCACTGGCTGAGAACTGATCATACAGACAGATGTGATCACATCCTCATGGCTCTGTGCATTCATGGCTTGCATCACCTTTTCCAGATAAGAAACAGATTGTATTTCACCAGGTGGAAACGGGGTTAGAGTTTACTATTTCACTACCGAGATATCAGACACGGAAAAAAGAAAAACATGCTGCCTTCGTGTTCGAGACACTTTGCTCAATGGTGTTTCTGTTACCAAAGGCACTTGTAGCTTAGCTTGTTGTCTGAATTTTTTTTTTTTTTTTTTTTTTTTTTTTTTGGGCTGTTATGTTAATTTGTTTCTTTCTTGTTTAGAGGCAAGACCACCTGGGGTTTTTTATTTCACCTGCGCAAATTAGCAATTTCCACCTTGTCTCTCTGTGTTTTGTTATCATTTTCTTTTTTTATCACTTTGCCTGATTTTATTACAATTCAAATTGACAATACTTTTATTTTTCTTCCACCACAAAGTGATATATCATGGAGAAACAAACACATACGCAATCTGTTTCCTCAATGTTTTGGCATTGGTCAGCATTTTTTTTTTTTTTTTTAATGTTATTGTTTTTCTTATTTAACCCTGAGATGTAAGATATTTACTGAATATTCCATCTTTAGAAAATGGATCAAATTCTGATGTAGCTGCCTGACTGACATCAGACACCATGGGCAGTGTGTTGCCATGACGATGTGCTCATTAACAGCTGCTAAGCTTCATTACTTCCTGGTCATCAGCCCAGTGACACTGTTCTCACAGAGGGGCAGAAATATACATCCACACACTCACACACACACACACACACTCTTCAGACCACATTCCAGATTTTTCACTGTGCGTGTGTGTTTAGTGCACAGCATGCACTTATTAGCAACTCTCGAAAAGTGGAGTATCTGATTAGCCACCTAGCTCAACCATTGGTTAATTACTCTCTCATCTCTGTCCCAGCCACACACACACACACACACACACACACACACACACACACACACACACACACACAATGAGTATCATGCAGTCCCAGGATTTGTTAGTTACTCTCACAGCTTTCCAAGCCATCTGCTAGGCCTCTCAAATTTTGAAGAGCAACCCCAAAACAAGCATGCACATAATGACATATATGCAGTCCATACTGTGCGATATCTGCCACTTAAATTCAATACAAACAAACACACTTAACAGTAACACATGCACACATGCAGAGGCAATAAATCGGCAGCTTTTCTGAATTACTCAGGCAGTCCTGTGATTTCTCTTCCTCTTTCACACACTCATTCTCCAACCTCCAAAAAATGACAAAGCTAATTATACTGAAAGCACACAACTGAAGCTTTGGAGACAGAATTGGACAATGACGGTTTTATTCAAACTGACTGCTCCTTTCATGGACTTCATCTTTCCCCAGACAAATGTAGTCTGTTTTTGGTTCTTTTTCTGTGTGCTTTCTTCTCTATTACCTCTTTCAATGACAATAACTAAAGTCTAATGCTCTTAGTGATGGCTTATGCCTGATCATATACCTGATCAGCTCTGATCTCAGACTGACTACTATCTCTGGAAAGTTGACGACTTATTTGAAGAATCAATCAGATGTTGGTTTACAGTGTTAGGATCAGGGTACACTCATGCAGATGTAAGTAAATGGAAGTAATATGAGGGCTGAGTTTTCAGAAATTAAACATATTTTCTGCAGACAAACTAGAACATGGGGACACCGATTACTTAATTATATTTAAAGACATCATGTGTACACAAAATATGACTTTGCTTTTGCATTTTTCAGTTCAACAATCAAAAAAGTTTTGTAGTGTCCACCGGCACTGTCAGAGGGGAGTACATTCTCTCCTTTTCATCCGACCCAGCGCTGAAAAGCAGAATCAGGACTTGTCCACTGAGGATGAGGGTTTCTCTCAGAGTAAGTCCGCTGAGGATGATTCTGCTGATGATGAGTCCTCTGGCTCTGAGGAGGCTGAGGAAGATTGCGTCCTCTGGGAGAAATGCTTGGGTGTAAAGAGGACAGCAAGTAGCTTATCCTTGACACAGTCCACCAGTCAGAAAAATGACTGCACATCACTACAGCTCTCATGAAACTCCCCTGTTTCTTTGGACTTCCGGTTTTATTGGATGGAGAGAATTTGTGGATTTACACTTCCGTCTGGTCTGCAGAATATGTTTCCTCAAGGAAAAAGTGAGGGTGAAAAACCAGTGGTTGGCAAAATATCGAGCTCTCAGAGGCAATACTAAATCATGTTATTTTAGAGATTTGTAGAATTCAATGGGACCAATAACAAGTTGTGCCTTCCTGTGCAACTTCAGATGGACAACTTGAGACTAATATGGTGGTTGGGTCTTATTAGCCCTTGTTTCCACTCTGTACAGACAAGAAATCCTGGGATCAAGGTTAAAATCAGGCAGTCAAAATTATATCTGCAACAGAAAGTAGTCTGAACCCACCTTCCTTCCTCTCCAGTATACCAATCAGAGAGCAAGGTCTGCATCTCATCCATACAGGCCATATGACTTTCCATATGTGGGACGCCACCACTCAGTCAAGCAATCAAACAGCAGGACACACTTCCTCTTGTAACTCATAACGGACCAATCAGGGAGGCACCAGCCTTGCAATGGACTTTTGTAATAAGACCTCTCTTACAGGCCACCTCTTCAATCAGGGAAATGTCAGCTTCCCAAAGCCACTGGCCGACATCTTTCAGGTTCAAACAGCCTTTACATCTGCATGTAAAGATACTATATCTAGCATATTACATCTCTGTTTATGACTTAAAAAAAAAAAAAAAAATCTTTAGAGGAAGCAGCTCTGGAGGTCAAACAACATAGCCCTCCCTCCTTCTGCTTATCCCTTCGCCACAATTTTTACCCCATATGTCAGTCAGTGCTCTACTTTACCTCCAGAAATTCAGTGGACATAAGCAGATTTGAAAGTTTTGGTGTCTTGATGCCCCTGAGGACACAGGAGCAGTCCCTTTTTGTGATAATGCTGAAATACTGCAGTTCAAATTACTTCACTGGTGAAAAATACCATTCAGGTTCCAAATCAACAGCAAGGATTATTGATTTGGGCGAATCAGTAGTGAATCTGCAATATCATGTTGAGAGAGAGAGAGCTAAAGTCGCTGCAAGTATAAATGACATCTTTGACACTGTTTGTGTGTGGGTGTGTGAGAGAGAGGGAGAGGGAGACAGAAGGAGCCAAAGGTGATGGTTGGGAGGGGGGCTGGGCTCAAAGGGTGTCAGAGTTTGAAAACTGCATAGTAACAATGCATCTCTCCTTTTCTGTCCTATCTTTCTCTATCTGCCCTTGGCAAGAGAAACAGAGTTTGACAGGGGATAGATGGATAGTATAGAGAGATGGATGGATGGAGGAGGGAGAGATAGAAGGATAAGCAGAGGACTGGCCTCTTATTCCCGGTGCTGTGTCAGCTCTGCCATCAACCCGTCAAAACCGCTGACACACTGCTGACATCTCTCTTCTTTCTCTCTGTGCCCATACATATCTATCAGTGCCTACATCCATCCATCTATCCATCCATCTATCTATCTATCTATCTATCTATCTATCTATCTATCTATCTATCTATCTATCTATCTATCTATCTATCTATCTATCTATCTGTATGTTTTTATTGCTAGCGCTTGCAGTCTCCCTCACAAGTGTCACTTCTTGTTGTAAATTCCTGGTCAGCTGATCTTATATAGGTGAAATCATCAAATCAAAACTGGTTGTTGTCATCACTTTTCCTCTTATTTTATTTTATTTTTTTCACAGAACAGTATCACAGGTGTGAGACTGCTGGAATGCCCCCGAATCCCAGTTTACTCGCCTCTGGGCATGTTTCCTGAACCCAGTCACCTTGTTTATTCAGTGAAGGTACCTGATGTGTTATGATGTGACAGCCTTGGCCCTCTACCAGTTCATTACATGTTTTTCTCTCTTGCAGTAGTCTGCAATTGCTGATTGTCGGTTTAGATTTTCTTTTCAGCTTTCATTTTCATTGCAAGGGTACATGCCGTATATACTTCCTCCTCACATTCATTCTGATGTTCCTTTTGTGTGTGTGTGTGTGTGTGTGTGTGTGTGTGTGTGCCAAAAGGCCGACTTGTTTCTCCAATTCAAGTTTTGCTGCACAACAGGCATCTGATGCCATAGATCATGCCATCCTTCTTTGCTATATTAATTCTGTCCTTTGGGTGCACAGCCATCTGGTGCAGTACAGTGCATAATTTCATCTATCTATCTATCTGTCTTTTCATCCATTCATTCATACAACTGGGGAATTCAACATTAAGGTAAAACACTGAAGCAGAAAAAGTTTACATTCCTGTCCTAGAGTCAAAAAAGAAACAGAAAACTCAACAGAAAGATACAAACTCAAAACACACAAGCTCACTTGGCATCATCTTGACAGTGCAAGTATATGCACTGTCATGCTCTAAACACCAGACAGAGGTTTGTAAGTCTCTCTTCTCTTGCCCTTTTTCATGACATATACATATACAGGCCATCCTGCCATTCCATATCACTAAAATGCCTTCCTTTCAAAGTGCTGGAAATGCCTCTGTGAAGGATGTAGGTGAACGACTATCCTTTAAAGGCCCAGTTCAGTGAGAATGGCATTTTTCAACTGCACGGCATAATTTAACAAAGGACCTGTTAATTTAAAGCTGCTTTAATTATTATAACTGTCAGCATCGTAGAAATATGACTAATGCCCTTTGACAAACTCTCCCTCTGGTTGTCAACAGAATAAAACACATTTTGAGCTCCAATCTACTCCCCGGTGTAAGTTATGTCACATAAACCAGGCTTTAATTGAATGCTCTGACTGGTCAGTTAGCATGCATACTTAATGAGGTGCCACATGTCAGACAACAGCCAGCCAACTGCTTTCAAAACAAGCCAAAATATCTGTGGCTCCATTGCTGTTGGGTGTGAGGTTAATTCTAACAGGTTATTTGCTCCTGAAAGACAGAGATATTGGTTTACAGTGGATGGCACAATTATAGGGCAACTTAGGCTCTCAGTCTTTCAAGGTTTATAAGATTTAACCATCAACAACAGAAAAGTAATGCCGGTCTCTGTATTAGAAATCAATATCAAACTTTCCCTGACTGAAGTAAAATCAACTCAAAAAAAAAAAAAAAAAAAAAAAAGAACCATTGTTTCTTTTCACATACTGTTTTTGTTTATTTTCTGGAAGTAGGACTGACTTTTTTCCAGATTTCCAGAGCCAATTTTAGAACCAACTGGAATAAAATAGTGGGAACAGCTGGATCTCGTGAAAGAAAGACAAGAGGATAGCAAATTGGATATTGTAAACGCGCTCAGGTATGAGATGGGGATAAGGCAAAAACATGGATGCAGAGAGTACGAGGATAAGAGCGGCGGAATGAGAAAAAGAGGAGTGAATCTTCACAAGCTGTCACTGACCTTTAGTGCCTAGCTCGGAAAGTCGATGGAGAGCATTCAGAGACAAACCACACACACACACACACACACACACACACACACACACACACACACACACTCAACATACGCTGCACACACATGCATTATGGATCTGCACATTTCCCCAGAGATGGATTATTCCGCCACCATGACAACACTTCATCCTGAGAGGGAGAGAGGGAGAGAGAGAGAGAGAGAGAGAGAGAGAGAGAGAGAGAGAGAGAGAGAGAGAGAGAGAGAGAGAGAGGGAAAAATAGATACAGAAGGCAGGCAGCCCCGCAGAGACCCAGACAGACAGGTAGGCTGGCAGGTAGACAGGATAGAATGGAGACAATGAGAGGGCCACATATGAAGAAAGTGAGTTTGAGCCTAGAACTTCAAGTGAGACACACAGAGAACATTAAGTGCTGGTGGGGAAAAACACTCCAAACAACAACTTTAAGTGTTATATAAAGTGCAGCAGAAAAAGCAAGCGCTTTTGTGAAATGAGTCATTCCAGACAGTTAGTGTCTTTCAGCTGCAGACCGCCAAAGTTACTTCCAAGGTAAAACGAGCAAGGTAATAATAGAAAGGAAAAGAAACACATGCCACTCCGCTGTAAGCAGAAACTATTTACCCTGCCTCAAACAAAAATATCACGTCTGTCTGTCATCCTGTGCATCTGTCTGTCTTTCTGCCTGCCTGACTCCCCACCAGCCCCTCTGCAAATCTGTTTGACTGCTTCCCTGTGTGGCTTTCTGCCGAGCTGCCTGTATGCCTTGCAACATAACTATCTCTTCGCATGTGCTTTCAAATGTTTGCCTTCCTATCTGTCAAAGATTTGCAACGTCTTATATATGAGTATGTTTACATTTCTTCCCTGAATGCCAGCTTTCCCACACGCACATATAAAAACACAGTTTTCAAATCAATCACGTTTGGTTATCCTTCAACAACAACATTTGCAATATCATTTACATCTGTGTGTTGCTTTTAATTAGCTCTAAGAGCGCAACAAGACAGCTCTGTAAGCTGGTAATTATACAGTTCATTAGAAAATAACAATGCTTGCTGACAAAATAAGAGGTGGGAAATTGCTTACAGGAATGGGTTTTTATGCATGTGCAAGGGAATATGTCTTTTTGATTTCTTGAGACACATAAACAACACTGAAAACACATTTATGAATGCCACAAACATGCAGAGTAACTCATTATTTTCCTATAGTATTTCACATTACCTAAAGAAATGCAGTGTCCCAGCATGCAGTGTTTTTGTCTGTGTGCTCTCTATGGCCCTCCTGTGTTCCTGTAGTTTATACCAGCTTTTTTTTTTCTCCCAACACACCTGCCTTGCCTCAGTTGTGTCAGCCCTATTTCTATTTTGTCTCCACTTAGCCAATATGTATATATATATATATATATATATATGTATATGTGTGTGTGTCTGTGTGTACATATATATATATGCATTCCTGTGCTTTGTGTATGTCCCTTGGTCAGATCACTGCCTAACCTGCCTCTTCCAGTGCTTATGTTCTTTCTTGTTTATCTATTTCCAGTTTAGTCTACTAAGCTTACTTTCGCTCCACCGCCTGCTATTACCGTGCACCGCATTTGCCAGTCTGTACCTGCTTTCTATCTACGTTTTATATAAAAGGTTTTATCCTCAGTTCCCCTTGTGTCTGCTTTTAGGTTCACTTCTCCACTTCTCTAAGTGCATTGCCAAAATAAAAGTTGAGACAATATCTATAGTTAACCTGAATAATTTTGATTCACAAGAATTTCACTTTGTGAACTTTGTGTTTTCCAGACTGCATAGAGTTTGCTGGAACATGCACAATGCTTTGGATCTGGCTGACAATTAACTGTCAGACTTGGAAGTGCTCTATGATCCCTGGGATTTGAACCAGAAACTCTTCGGTCAGTGTTCAGGTTTGCACTCTGAATGTGGTGGCTTGTGCCAGGTTAGCATCTATTGTTGGAAGGTAAGCTCATCAATTGGGAGCTGCTTCAGGCCTCGCTCCAGGCAGCGAGCTGTATTTGGGTTTGAGGATTCATAAACATGTTAACACATGTCAAGACACACACATATATGCACACACACAAACAACACATGAACACAAAGACATGCACAAATAGTCTTGTACAAAGACAAGGACACACACAAACAGACACAAGGATGTTTGCCTCATTCGTTCATATACTCTGAAATACACACACACACATATGAATACACATGCACAGACAGAGCTTCACCAGCCTCTCTCATTCATATGTTCTCTCTTGCACACACACCATCCGCCCATGCAGATGCCAACATGCATACACATATGCATTCAACACACACACACACACACACACACACACACACACACACACACACACGCACACACACACAAAACAGGCATGGATGCCTGTTTAGCAGTCAGTCCTAACTGTGCTGGGAGTCTCTTACTTTCCATATGACCTTTTGTCACTTTGCCAGTGACATTTTAAATATGCTCTCGCTCACCTTTGTCAGCAGCCTCGTCGGCTGGGTGCTAAACAAAGCTGAACTGCTGGGGGAAATACAAAGAGAGAGCACGAGAAAAGGATGATGGAGAAACTGAAAGGGAAAAATAAAACAGAGTCAAATGAGAGGCAGAGGTTGAGGCCCAGAGCAGACACAGATAAAGGGCGGTGGACAGAGTTAAAAGAATAAGACTGAAAAAGAAGAGGTAAGAAGAGGCAGAACGAGAAACCAAAGGGAGTGATAAGGACAAGAGTGACGGAGAAAAGAGACGTGTTGTCACTTAAAAACAAAACTGAAGTTGCAAAAGAGCAGTGAAATGGGAAAAGGTGAGCCATAGGAGTAAGAAAACAGGCTGAAAAAAACTGATGAGTCACAAGAAAAGGGCAAGATGGCAAAAGGTGGTGGTGGTGGTGGGGGGATTGTGAAAGACGAACAGAAAGAGGTGGGCAGGACTGATAACACTGAGTAGCCCACAGCAGAAACTCAGGCCCATCAGAAAAGGGCAAGGACGGGAAGAGAAAGAAGAGAGAGTGAAAGACAGAGAGATCCAGAGAGAAACGAGTGAGAGGGAAGGAGACAGAGAGCGAGGGAGGGGGTGTGTCACTCTGGAAATTACAGCCCTCTGTGGAGGAAATGTCACCGAGATGTGAGCGCCCATTCGGTAGCTGTGATAATATGTGAGCAAGTTTCCTCCCCAGCCAGAGGGTCTACTTGCTATTAATAGGGATTCTTCAGATGTATTAATAAGACAAATTATCACTCCATGACATAAAATGATACAGTTTTCTAATAATCATGTGCTCCTTGCACTTCAAGCTGCTGAACTTCATTGTAAAGACACTAGCTAACATAGATAAATCCCTAACCAAATAAGCATATATGGGAAAAAAAAAAAAAAAAAAAAAAAAAAAACTGAGTACCTAGCTCATTATCTGTGTAATAAAATTAACTACAGCGAGAGAAAAACAGGTGGCTTGATTTTTTTTTTTTTTTTGATAAAAATGACAGAGTAGGAGGGGTCATAGATCCTTTGCAAGACATTTTGTGAGACATGGAAAGACAAAAGCAGCAAGATGGCAATGGACATGTTGTCTAGAAACATACTGGCATGCCTGATGCTTTCACAGGGCAACAGGGTGGCAGGACGATTAGGGACATTTTCCTTCATTTGGGATGCCTGGAATGTCTGCAAGCATGAACCTTGCTGATGCGCCTTTGAGCAAGACAGTGAATCCCTTCCAGCCCCGGGACCTGGTGGGGTAGGTTTTCTCCATCAGGAGATCAATAATGTTTCACCAAAAAAGCACTACAGGGGAGAATGCATGCTAGCTTACAGCTTACATCGACCTTAACAACCGCTAAAAGGTCTAGGCGGGAATATTGATGGAGTCACCTGCTCACCAGCGTTTGTCTCATCCTTCAGGACTCCTGTGCTGTCTCTACCAGCTCATTAGATGCGGGTGGAACAAGGTACTGAAACGACGAATGGGGAAGGGATATAAAGGTCAGGGGAGGGCTAGCTCTTCTGTCGGCATCTGTTTCGTTGCCCTGGCTCTCCCGGTAGGCCGGTTGACATTTTGATAAAGTGTTCAAAAGAACAATTAACACATCAGTGGTGAGATATGCTAAACTGTTCTCGCTTTCTCCATCACCATTGTCAAAGTGCATGTGTGTACATATGTAAGTGTAAGTCTGTCTGTTCACTCAGTTCTATAGCTCTATAGCTGTAGTGAGAACTTGAACCTCTGATGCCCCTCAACAATATGTCAGAGGTAATCCTGGGGGATTTAGGTGACACACTACCCCAACCAAGATCAAGTGCGTGATAGCAACATCAAAGGTGAGCTTCACGACTACTCCGAGGCTTCTTAGAGAGTGCAAAAGGATTGTTTGACATCGTCTCAGTCCTGCTTGCACACACTGGGACATCAACAAAGGTTATGCCACAGTCTGTGCTCTAAAATGAAGACAAATCTATTCACAGCTATGCACATTTACATTTTTTTTTTTTTACTCTTTTTTAAACTGTTTTATTCTTTTCTTAATTTTGGGGAGGAAAATTTATCCACATGGTTGAGGAAATATAAAACTTTGGCCCAGGAACTATGGCTACACTCTGCAAGGCTCTGAACATCCATGCATCCTTCCTCCAACTCCTCTTGAAGGATCTGCAGGTGCTCCCATGCCTGCTGGGATATGTAGTCTTTCCAATGCCTCCTACTTTTGGAGAACCTCCTGTAAATATACAAAGGGAAGTGGTCATGTGTTTAGGTTGGTTCCTCTGAGTTGGCTCCTCTCCATGTGGAGAAGCAGCAGCTAGAAACTTAGGTCCTCCAGGACTGCTGAGATCTTCAGTCTGTCACAACAAGTGAGCCCTGGCACTCACAGGAGAAGCCCTATCTCAGCCTCATGTTTTCAATCTCTTTCTTCTGGTCACTAGTCAAAGGTCAATGACTACTGGTGAGTCAGAATGGAGATCAACTGATAAATCGAGTTTTTCTTTGTGGCTCAGTTCTCTCTTCACCGCCACAGCCCAAGGGAACACCTGTATTACTGCAGCTGCTGCAACAAAGCATAGGTCAGTCTACAATCTTTATTCCAGATCTTTATTCCATGTTTTTTTCCATCCAACTCAGGAGTCTCTCAACAAATCTTATCCCACCGTAAAGCTGGACTCTCTCCTGCTGCCAGTTGAAATGTGTAGTGTACTGTCTTCTATTCCATGCCCCGCACTGTAACCTTGCACCAAATGGAAAGTCCTGCTCTCCCTCAAACCGTCTGTCAGTATTTACCAAGGCGTCATGGCAATGAAAATGACTCTGAGACAGAATCAGTAAACTCCAGTAGGACAAAAAAAAAAAAAAAAGAAAGAATTGCATTTGTATGCAGATCATCTGACATGTCAATCATCCAAAGTCCCCACAGTGTCAAGACTGTTTCTGTAGCGCACTAAAGCTTTGATACTGTATATCAGAACTTTACACATGCTCTCTTAGCAGAAGGATTCAGAGGCTTTGATCAGTTTGGATTGGAAACTTTGGTAGTATCAGCTTCAGAACTCTTACTGTTCTCTGAATCAAAGTGGCAGCTTGAGTCTCTTGTGTCCAGCTTTTAAAACCACAATCCATGAGATGACAGGCGAAAACCACAATCCAAAAGATAAAACAGATACATATACCCCACCCATGTGACTGTATACACACTCCACACAAACTCACTCACACACACAGATTAGACAATGGCATAAAATGGGGCTTCATTATCAACACTACAAGTAACTAACTAAGTAAAGCTAAGCTTCATTAGACTCCATGAAACAACACAGCAGGGGGTATTCCTCTGATGGCATGCGAGTACACACACACACACACACACACACACACACACACACACACATACACACACACACCATGCATGCACTCAGACACACACTGCCACAGAGTAGAAAAAGACCTCAGGCGGTCCAGAGGGGGAGCTGGTAATGAGAGAGGGAGCAGGGGGCAGAAGTTTGGAGTGTGTGAAGCCAGGAAAGTTGGTTCTCACTTCTGAGGCTGCAAGACCCACATGGGGAAAGGGGCCGTGTCACTAACAGTGAAGCTCTGAAGGAAACGTCAAGTCACAGCCGTTTGAAGATGGGGATGTGTGCATAGCTATGAGTGCATATGAGTGTGCATGTATGCGTGTGTGAGTGTGTGTCAAATAAAGAGCCAGAGTAAGATAGAAAGACCAAAAGATCACCAGTGTTCAAAGCTGTATGCACAGTTGTGTGTGTTTGTGTGCACTGTATGTGTGTGATTGACTGAGAGGCTATATTTATGTGCATGATGTGTGAAATGTTTTTAGCATACAAGTGAAAGTGCAAGAGAGAAGATGAACATGTGTACGAGTGTGTGTGTGTGTCATGTGCGTGAATGTGTGTGTGTGTGTGTTTATACATGTGCATAATGTGAGCCTACAACTGACAGCATGAGTGAGAGACAGTGAAGCAGAGAGAAGGTGAGTGTATGTGTGTGAGTGTACATGCACTGTCAAAGAAAATTTCACCAGTTCCCAAGTCTTGGTATTACTGCGTGTGCGTGTGTGTGTGTGTGTGTGTGAGAGAGAGTGTGAGTGTGGGTGTGTGTGTTATGGGGGTATGATTTGATCAAAGGAGCTGCCATGTCAGCCGGCACTTTGATCATGTGGAGACTCGGTTCAATGGCAAGTACAGTGTATCGGACTATTAGTTAGTTTCACACATGCACATGGACACACACGCACACACTCAACAGTACGTGCACGCAGACACCAAAGGAATGGGGTAGTGGGAGAGCAATAACACTGGGGGCCCCATGTAATGGCTGCTAAATTTAATCCCATGACAGCTCCAAACTTGAGTGGAGAAAATCAATCAATGCAAATGGAGGCTCAAATTGCCACAGTCAAATGTTAAATGACTGGCAGTGTGACGCAGCGCAGAGCACAAGGCCAGTGTGTTAGTCTGTCTCTTTCTCTCGGCTCTGTTCAAATTCAGTCTCACACTGTAATGCATCTGAAGGGCTTGATTTCAAAAGCTTATATCCATCTTCACGTTCAAAACTCGTGGTATAAGAATGATTTTGATCTCAAGTGTTGTTTTGATTTATAATTTTTCTAGCGTTCCGTTTTCAGTTGTACTGTTACATCATAATCTGAGAGAATGTGTCAGTTTTTTCATTTTTATGTCAGGATATGTATTTCTTGTATCCCCTTTCACTACCGTTTCTCCTCCTGTGATGTGACTGATGTGTCTACATTCATCCTTTATACACACTTTCCACAAAGGTGAAATGTTCACCTCGACACCCTTGCCCTGTCCTCAACAACACTGTTTCATTCCTGTTTTTTTGCTTTACAGCAGTTGTGTTGCCACTACTCCTATCCCAGGCTTTATTTCGCTCCCTCTCTTCTTGCTTAGTTTTTTTTTTCTCTCCAGCACAAACACAAAGTGAACTGTCTTCTCGATCATTTCCCGCTCACAGCAGCACTTTTTACACAAACGTCTTTGCTCGCTTGCTCTTTTTTTTCCCCGAGCATGCCTTTTTTTGTTTTGCCTCTCTGTTCGCTTTGTGTTGAATCCAAAAACAAATTTATGTCACCATCTCCTCACTTTAGCTACCGAAGGCGACGGCCTGTAATGGGATTACAGTGCTGTGATTACAAAGAGTGATGGGTGAAGAGTAATCTGTCAGCTGTTGGGGAAATCGTAAACCGTAATCAGACACTATCACCAACATTAATATTGACCTGTTGGATTACTAAAACACACTGGAGAAGAAAAGAAAAACAATTTCCTCAGTGTTACATATCCATTGTAGATTTTTTTAAAATTATCATTAATTTTTGCTTCATTTTAAATGAACAGAACAAAATGCACAGCATAAATTTTGCTTTAACAACTGGAAACTTAAAATACATGTCACCCTGTTATAATTTAGCTTGAAGGTAATTTGCTTTGTTTTAATTTTTATGTTGTCAGTAAAAGTAGGTATCACTTTCTTCTTTCTTATTTAGGAAACCAGCCGATAAATAACAGTTAATAAGGGTGTCTATCTGTCGCCTCCTCTGCTCTCTACTTCTCCTCAAACTGGTGCCAGCACCTCTTGTGAAAATGTGGCATCAACACCTCAGATCCACAGCTACACGAGGCTTCTCCTGCAGCTTTGACAGCATGCGGAGAGGTCGACTTCAAAAGGGAGCAAAAGCGCCAGGACAGAAAAATAAAGGGAAGTGAGAAGGAAGTGTGAATGGTTATCACTGGTGGTTCAACACACTTTTGCAGCGTGTGGAAGAGTCAGCACCAGAGGACAAGCGCACTGACTCATCGCTTTCATCTCGGAGAGTGAGTGCAACGGCACAAACATGACAGGCCAAGGCTTATGGATAAACATACATGCAAAAAAAAAAAAAGCCAAACCAAAAACTTTTACACATAAGCTGTGCGCATACAGACACACAAAAAATCATACTATACATGCACTTGCACAGGCAGATTCAATCACGATGTGTGCACATGCTTTGCTGCATACTGTACACACACACATACCCAGTAAACGCACATACATTCACACTCTGGACCAATATATTATTCATAGATCCATGCATACTGTATTCAGCCATGATGAATATTGTATTAGCGAACAAAGGGCAGTTTGCTCTGCCATTCCACACCTGATGATGCAACTCACTGACACTGGATTCAATGCACAGATGCACGTAGACAAAAGCAGTACCAACACTTGTGTGTGTACAACGTGCATCCCAATTCTTAATGTAACCCGACTCACCCCTCAGTTTGACTTGCCATCAAATGTAAGCCTTCAGATTAAGCGCACACTGGAGTGCCAAAACAAGGGCATTTTCATCGCCTACTGTATATTCGCTTCTATCTGCAAAATCAACTTATCCTCTGAGTGGGCTCTCGAAAAAGAGGCACTCAAAGCAATTTGAATGGATTGTCTACAGAAATATGGTACAAGGCTGACAGGCCATTTGAGAATTTGTTGAGGCTTGGTGATTCATGCTCATGACTAGCATTAACATTTTTCACACTCCGCATCAAAACACTTTGATCCTTCCTTTCACTTATAATCCTATAACCCTGCCCTTTGTGTCGGGGTAAGTGTTTTTGTGTGTTTGTGTGGATTTATGAGTGTTTGTGTGTGTGTGGGAAGGGGAGGAGGAGTTAAGGAAGAGGGAATGGGATATATAAAGGAAGTATGTAGAAATATGTATTGTACATGCGCGTGTTTGTGGGTGGTTGAGTGGGTGTGTGGGTGTCTGTCAGAGAGAAACAGAGACAGAAAGAGCCTATGAGAGTCTGGATACAGTATGTGCATGCAGCTGTGACAGTGTGTGTGTGTGTGTGTGTGTGTGTGTGTGTGTGAGCTGGGTACTGAAATAGACAGAACGCCTGCTGAGCTATTGGCTGTTTTCATCTCCTGTCTGCCCAAAAAAAAAGAAGACAGCATTGACTCTCTCCTCTCCTCCTGTCCTCTCTCCCCTCACACACATGCAAACACACATACACACACACACAGCTGATGGGCCACAGATAAAATTGACAGATAGACCAACAGTGAGGCAGAAAGGAGAAGGAGAGCAGAGGGGGGTATTTGACTCAAACGTACACTCTAACGCATACTCTCCCCCACGCACACTCTCCACAGATACCCTCCTTCTCTCAAATTATTCTGTCTCTGTCTTCTTCTCTCACAGACATTCGCTCTCTTTCACACCACACACACACACACACACACACACACACACACACACACACAGACAAAAAGCCTTTTTACTTTGTTCTTTGTATTCATAAATTCAGGAAATGGCTAAATAAGTGCTGAAAAGGTTGCTAATCAATGTAGCTGCTTAACCTCTCCATCCCTCTGTCGGAGGACAGACAGAGGTCAGGACTGATGGAGGGGTGTGTGTGTGTGTGTGTGTGTGTGTGTGTGTGTGTGTGTGTGTGTGTGTGCGTGTGTGTGTGTGTGTGTGTGTGTGTGTGTGTGTGAGAGAGAGAGAGAGAGACACACACACACACACAGAGGGAGAGAGATAGTGAAGGTTTTTCATATAGAAAGTGTCAGCACACACGCCACACAACAGACATTCTGTGCAATAAAGCGGCATGACTGAGTGTGGGTGGATTACATGCACATGCGTGTGAGTTTGTGGCTATTTCCTCTCTCATTGATCCCTGTGCCGTGGTTAATACAGGTATTGATTACAATTTGAGAGTCATTGTGCACAAGCTGTACATATCTGCCTCTTATCAATATGGGTCAAGAGGCTGCTCTATCACTCATATTATGTTACAGCCAATCGAATGAGAGCCAGTTCATTTGATTTACTCAGCTCCTCTCTTTTAAATTGTACAAATATAAGGTCTTAGACAGTAGTGTAAAATCATTGACAGACAGTGAACTCGGGGTTCAAACTGGGAAGATGATACCAGGTGGGGGTTCTCATCAATGTTTTGAGGATAAAGTAGCTGTATGGTACTAGCAAAAACAAAAGCAGTGACAAAAAATGAAAATGACATTTACACTGACCCAAAATCCTGCTGCCACTTGGGACGTGAGTTCAATATAAACGGCTTCTTCTGAACCCTACTTCAGTTCATTGTAATGATTGGTTTTGGCTCAGATCGGCAGAGGTGTAAACGGGTCACCTGCAAGGTTGTGAGCCACACAGACATGATGATACAGGCACACTCTACGTTTAAGGTGGGCAAGCCTAACCTCAGTGTAACTTTAACCTATGTATTATGATCAGTTACTAATAAATTACCATCTTTTGGACTTGGACTTGTGTCCATAGTGTTGTTATAATGAGAGACTGGAGAAAATGCTGTGTTACAGGAGGTAAGGCTGTGACACCAGTTAAATCGGAGGTTAGTCCCAGGTTAAAAATGAAAGAAAGAAAGAAAGAAAAAAGAAAGAAAATGTGTAAAACCCACTTGCATGGTGTAAAACTGGTCCCTCTGGTTTATTGATGTTTTGCTCAGGCAGACTCTGAGTCAGATGAAGGTTACAGTAGCTACAGCGATCAGCCCCATACTTTCATTTAGTTTAGTTTTGGAGCTTTAAGGCTTAATTTAACATGAAAGTCCATTTTCTAATGTTTAAGCTTCAAAGTTTAGCTTCAAAAAAGTTGGGGAGGTCTTAAAAAGATGGCACTTTGCGTTTCCTCTCTGACTCACAGTAATTTGTGTCACTGGTTCACCAGAAAGTTATTGAGGCAAATGACCTATAGTACTGTATGTATGTATTGCAGTCCACACGGACCTTCATGTGGGTGTCAGTTTGCATTTCCAGACTCGGAGATGAATATTGCATAAGTACTGCATGCTCATCAAAAGTTTTTCTCAGGGGTTTCAATCTGCCGTATAACAATATGTCATACTATTGCTGCAGATCAGCTGCTTCTAATTTTACTGCTGTGAGATGAAAGAGAGGTCTGATATTATTTGTCAATTTCTGAAAATTCCGTGATCTAAGTGCTGAATTTGCTATGACACTTGAAAAATAATGAAAGTCTAAGGTGCTGAGACATTGAGGATTTGCACTGCATGACACTTACATCCCGTGATTGAATGTGGTGACTATCACATCACATTACTCTTCGCTCTCTCTGCTGTCCAGGAGAATAATGTGCTGAGAGAGTAATAAGGAAGATAAAACTATATAAGCAAATGGAAAACAAAACAAGAAGAAGAAAAAAAAAAACATTGGACGTCTGCTCAACACTCAACATTTGTCAGCAAACACTTGTCCTTCTGTCCAAAGTAGATATGACAGCTTGTGTATGCTGCTATCATTTCAAATGTTGCTCTGTCTCTTGCCGTCTCTTTCGTTCTCCCTCTGCTTCGCTCTGATTCTCTGCCCTTGTCCCTTCCTGTATAGCCATCATCACTCTCTCATCTTTCTGTCCTCTGTCTCACTAATTCTCCTCCGTTCCTTGATTCTCTCTGTCTCATAGTTGTTTAGGTTCTTGTTCTTATTCACCTCTCTCTCTTTCTTTGTATGCAGGTCACCATGACAGTGTGTGAAGGAACACAATGATAAGAGAGAGAGAGAGAGAGAATGTGAGAGAATGAATAGTAATTTACTGGAGGAGGAAATAGCTTCTTTCCATCTCTCTCTCTTTCCATCTCTCTCTCTCTCTTTCCATCTCTCTCTCTCTCTCTCTCTCTCTCTCTCTCTCTCCTTGTATCCCTCTCATTGCCCAGCAGGATTACCCATAATGTATGCACACCCACAGAGTTGCTTTGAGACAAAAGGCCACAGAGTGAGAGAAAAAGAGAGGAAAAAAGAAAAAAAGGGGGCGAAAGAGAGATAAAGAGGGGGAGAAAGATTAAAATGGGGAGAGATAGAGAGAGAGAAAGAAAGGCAGAGAGGAAGAGACAGACAGGCAGATCTGAGTCCAGTTCACTCATTTAGTTCCTCCAAAGTTAGCTACAGGAGAGCTAAGGGGAAAATATTTCTCATTTACTCTTTTCCTTTCTCTCTCCTCCAGCCTCAGTCTCTCTCTCTCTCTCTCTCTCTCTCTCTCTCTCTCACTCTCTCACGCACACACACATGCACCACCACTATTATCAGTATTATAGTACAAAGGGAATAAATCCGGTAGGTCTCCTTTTACACCTGAGATTGACCTGCCATGCAAAAAACTTGTGGACAACATTTTGGAGGAAAACATAGAAAACAAGATCTTGGCCAACACCAAGTTAACTGGGATGACGCACTGGTGAAACTACAAGGTAAACATCATTCCGGTGTGATGGGGCTTTGTTCCAGAAGGAAAATAGAAACTGTGTGCTGTTTGAAAGAGTTTATCTGAGACATCGTAATGGTTCTGACAGTTATATTAATACACTGTCTTTTTGACAAATAAGCTCTTTGATCAGCTTCTGACACAAAGATCGGCAGTAGTCTCCCTAGTGTAGAAAGTACCATCAATCTTCCTATTGCACAACAGTGGGTTGATCAAAGAGCTTAATTGCGTTTCTTTGAGGAGCAATGTGTGACTGATTGAGACAATTCCAGTTTGAGCCTGAATTCTGACCTGGGTCACAGACTTCCTCGAGCATCGTTCCTGCCTCGCAGTGCTGTTACCATCAAACTACAAGATGTGCAATGAAAGTGAGTATGAACTATTATAGACAACCAACACTGACAATCATTTATATAACTCGTATTACTCAGCAGAAGATTTTTGGTGATCAAAAATACTTGATATTTTAGCTTTATGTTATGCAAACATTTTGTTACACAAGGCGTCGGCTGACCTTTCTTCCATGTTGTTCTACTTCTTCCCTGCTCCTGTGGCACATTTCAAAAATGTTTATACCTTGAATGCTGTCATACAGCCAACACTGACACAGTTTTGACATCATATTCACTGCCTCTTCCTACTTTGTCCGAGAGAAATATAGCATCACTTTCACACAAATGCATCTACAAATGCTGGCATGCACACACACACACACACACATACACACACACACACACACATATGCACACACATACCATCTTCGGAAATTCAGTGGAATGGGTTTGTGGTGAAACAGTGTCGACATAATCAGAATGAAAAGCCAGGCTGAGAGCCCTCTATCCATCTGTCTGGCAGAAATGATAATAACAAAACAGTATTTGAGTTGTAAGAGAGACTCAGACAGAGTCAGGGTGAACAGGGCACTCCTAGTTTATGAAGGCTGTTCTTCAAAGTTTGACAACTACATCCAACTTCTGACGAGGAGCTTACACAAGCTTAACTGTGTCCTTATTTCCCAAATTCGCTCAATCCAAACACCAACCTGAGTAGCTCCGTAGTGTCTAAGTGTGTATCTGTGTGTGTGAGTGTGTGTGTATACAAGAGTGTGAGGATATCCTGAGCATGCACAAGTGTATGAGGCAAAGTGTGTAGATGTGTCTGAGGACGTCCTCTGATGACTGGGTATGTATGTGTGTGCATGGAAATATAGGTGTGTGTGTGCGTGTGTGTGTGGGTGGGTGGGTGGGTGTGTGTGTGTGCCTTTCTAACGCCCTACACCCTCAGGCTTACAGTCAATCCCACTTTGGCAGAGTAATGGCCCAGGTCTCTATTGAAGTTACCCTTCATTAGTAGGAGAACAACGTTAAAGCAGGGATAGTTTGGATGAAAGTATTAGGCTGTAATTCATAGGGGCTGGGCTCTTTATCAAGTCCTATATGAGAGGGAAAAGGGCCTAATGGTTCGAATTGCCGGAAAATTACAGCTGCAATTCACACTTCAAAAGACTTTGATTTTCCCTTGGCCTTTCTGCTTAGATGTGCTGAACTCTCTTTAGATTGAGGTCTGGCATCCCCAATACACTTTCCAACCCTAATTCCAACCCTCATCTTGACCTGTATGCTCTTGCAAGAGTCTAAAGACCACAGACAAAATGTGCCTCATTCACCAGATGTACAACTTATGCCAACAACCTCTAAAGGGCATGAATGGCATGAAGGGATTCATGTATAACTTTTTTTTTTTTTTTTTTTGACAGAAAGTCTTCACATAAACTGCTGCCTTCAGCTATGATAGATGCACCTTCATCAGGCACTCCCCCACCAAAAAGCCTTGAACCTCACCTTTTTCAAAGAGTGTGAGGCATGAGTGAGCTTGGCAATTTCGGCATCAAGGTGACACATTTATCAGGGAGACCTTCAACTAAAAAGTCTGGGTTCAGGCCCCTGTGACAGCAGGTATCTGCCCTTCTGAAGTGTCTTTAAGCAAAACCCTTGGGGAGGTTCTGTGCTATAGCTGACCCGCTGCTCTTGCCTTATGGAAGTCAGGGAAATTCTTGTGTGGTTATGCAGGACTGAAAGGCAGAACAATGGTGTGGCATCATTGCAATAACCATGCACACATTCCTAACAGTGCATTTTATATGCATATATTTTACTATTTATTAAGATTCCAATTGGCGACCTTCTAATAGTAAGGCCACCCTTTAGGATACCACTCCCCTCTCTGCTCCCCTCAGGCAGGCTGTGTGGGCTACTGAGTCATCAGTGTCTGAAATAAACTCCTAAAATAAATCCAAAACTGGGCATGAAAGCTTAAACAATTACTGGCACCAACAAAGTCGACTAAGACTGATTAGCTAAGCAAAAGCTATTTTCAGACTAATCTACCAGCAAGGTTTCAGAGGCCCCAACTTCGCCAATTAGACATGGTCTTCCTTCCCATCCTAAAGCCCCTTTAAGGCCATCGGGTGCTCATCAAGGCTTTCCCCCCGCTGTGTGGAAGTTTTGCTGCTGAGACCTTGGGTTAATACATACAGAAACCCTACAGGAGGCAAGGCATGATGCAAGGACCCTGCAAATGGATACTAGGAATCCCCTATGATTTCTGGGTAAGGGTAAGGGGTGATACTCTTGGAGTGGATGGGGGTATGAGGTGAACTATATGTGAAGGAGTTGTGAGCATGAGCATGGTATGAGATTAGGGAATAGGTGAGAGAAAAACAGAAAGAAGAGACAGAAAGGGAAGCAAAAAAAAAAAAAAAAAAAAAAAAAAAAACAAGGGAAGAAAAGACTGGATCAGCATGAAATATAGAAAGTGAAAATAGGAAATAGAGCCAGGTAGGCAATCCAGCCTTAAGCATAATGTCCTTAAACAGCTTATCTGGGTTTACCTTCAGCCGGCCTTCTTCTAAACTTGTAGTCCTCCTTCTCCATCTCTGGGTCTTTCTCTTGTTCCTTAACTCAATCTCTCCATCTGTCCATCTCTGTTTCTTTATCTCTCTGTGTGTCAACCTCTCCCTGTCTCTTTCTTTCATCTTTTGCTGTTCTTTCTACCTCTCCCTGTCTCAATCCTCACATCTGTTCTCTTTCCTAAACCAATTAAATGTACTCTGCAATTACCCCCTTCACTCTGCATCCCCTGGTCTCACAGAGCTTTGTGTGTGTATATGTGTGTGTGTTTGTGTGTGCCTGCACAACTAAGAAAAAAAAGGTTTCTCCCATTCTGTTATGTCATTTTCTTTAGCAAAACCCTTGGTGACCCTCATCCTGTGACACTACACACACACACATAGGCACACACACTTACACTGGAAAGGGACAAAACCTGTGTGAACAAAACCTCTATCAATTTACAGAATTTGTTTTTTGTCCCGAGAACTGCTCTCTGTTTCTCAATACATGAGTGGAGTGAAAGCAGCAACCTTCATGGAGAATATAAATAATGAACATGGCTCCTACTGTAAGAGTGCTCAGAGTACCTTCCTCATGAATGGTCCTATAGAGAGCATCGGTTGCAGGGGGGCAGTATTAAGCTTCTGTGCGGAGTCTTGCAGCTGTTTAAATCATTTATATCACTCAAGCTATTTTGGCATTTGGCTGCATCACACCTCAGCCTGTCATATGAAGCATCACAGCACAAACTGGCATACCAAAAAAACAAACAAACAAACAAACAAAAAACAACAAAAAACAAAAAAACAAAAACAGAACCCCCTGTGATGCTGATCATTGCCACATATCCAGGCCACCGCACTGTGCATTTTAATTGGGTACCACTGTATCTACTTCTGTGTCTATGTTGCACTGCTTTCGAATGCCGCACCACCACTCAGAGCCCCGTTGGGAAGTATGGGGAGATGTGAAAAATGAAGAAGACAGGGGGAAAAATAAATGAACATGGAGAGTGGGTAGGAGTAGAGGAGATGTGAGGATGTAATTAAGAGAGAACAGTGTGAGAGAGTGAGGATGCGAGAGAGAGAGAGAATAAAGCCCTTAGTGAGTAACCCGGGAGCTCTCCATGGTCCTGAACACGCAAGCAACTCATTCAGTGGAGGAGCTGTCCAAGGTAGACAAATGACAAAGCCAAAAGCATCATGGTCAAACAGCAAACATGCAAGAGGAGTAGTAGCTGTGATATAAGTACTAGTAGTAGTAGCAGTAGCAGTATAACAGTATTAGTAGTGCAGTTGTAGTAATAGTTGTAATAATAGTTCTACTGTTATCAGATGAGGCCATATATATATATTTTTTTTCTTCAAGAGTTCTCCAAAACAACTATTTCAGCAAATGTTTAGGCTGACAAGTAATTGTGGATGCCAGTGAGAATAGACTGTGATGCAACTGCACTGATTGGCTGTCTTTAAGAAAAGAATAAAAAATTCCTTGGTCCCTACATTAAAACAGGGTAGAAGCAATGGACAGCAACATAAATGATGTCTAGCGAGCAAAATAGCGGCTTAAAATGTGTTTTGTTTTGTTTTGGGTTTTGTTTTCTGGGAAAAAAACACATTTACTTTACGTTCTGGTTATAATTACTGCCCACATTTGGAATGTCTCATTACTCCCACCCACATTTAAGCCAGATCTCTCACAGAGGGCATTACTTGTTAAAACAGGAAAGGGAATGACTGGTTTCAGGAGTAATAGCAGTAACAGTTGCAGTAGTGGGGCAATAGACATAGTTTTAACAGTAATAGATGTAGTAGTATTAGCAGCAGTAGTACTAATAGTAGTACTAACAGTTGTGGTAGCAGTAATAGTAATACTAAATAGTAATAGTATTAATTAGGGATATTAGCAGTAGTGTGACAGTAGCAGTAGTAGTATCAGTGGTAGTAATAGCAGCAGAAGCTTCAGCAGTGGCACAAGCAATATCAGTAGTTTAACCTATTATAATAACAGGTTAAATAGGTGGAAAAAGTAATTACCTTTTGCAGTAATAGCTTGGGGGGAATCTTCAGGGCAGGGCTGGAGGTGATGTAATGGCTTAGAGTGTTTTTTCTAGAAGATAGGTGCAACACTTTCTGTGTACAATTATTAAATTTTTTACGTTTCTAAATCATGATTCAGGGTATACACTGGTCAATAAAGTGCAATAAATAAATAAATAAATAAATAAAAAATTGGCAGGCATTGCTGAAGTCTCGCCAACTCTAATTAGAACATCTGGTGTTGCACAGATACCGCTGGGTTTGCATCACACTATTATTTACTATTGTCAGCTGGTATGGAATTCACAATGGCAAATGTAGAATCTTGTAAAAACTTGTTTACACACAATGTTTACCCTCAAAACCTTTCCAATTTTCTTATTAAAAAGTTCCAGACAATTTAGTAAGTTCATGTGCCTTGTTAACAACTCTAATTGTTTACAGATTCTGTTTCCTCTTTGCAAAAGAAGTACCATATTAATGACTACGTCAAGGCCACAAGGTCCTGCACTGAGCTAATAAATAGGTAGGCAATCAAACCTACCTATTTTGTTTTTGCCTGAAAAAATATTCCATGTTCAAGCAAGTGCATGAGTGCATATTTAAGGCATGAAACCCATCTTGTCTCAGGAGCTTACTGGATGTGCAGAACAGAAACTGTTTTCACTAAAATTTACCAGTAACAATAGAAATGAAACAATGTTGACAAACCAGAGAAATAACACTGTTTATCTGAGCAACCCAACACTAACAACAGAGATTAATATACTGACATCCATCAACTTTCAAGTCTACATGATCCCAATCACCTAAATAAATAACTAAATAAAAAAAAAAATGAAATGAAATACAATTCACCAAATGCATTTTCTATCCTCAGCACCTTCTGCATAATACATAGACAAGAAAATAATTTGGCATATCCTATGAGGGAGTGGGATCCATGTGTAATTATTGCATATTTAAAAACAAACAAACAAAAAAAAAAACTGTCATTTCAGCGAAGTTCAGGTTAATTTATGTTTCCCTTTTGATCTTTATTTATTTAATAACTGTGTTACAGCAGTGCAGCAAGTGTTTTAAAATGGTTCTACACTGGCCGCATCTAGTGCCTAGAGTGTGATTAAAGAACTCTGAGCAGCTCTGCAGTGAAAAACACAGTGAATATTCCAACAGGCTTAATGCACCCGCATTAATCTGAAGTCATCGTGGGTATTCGTTTATTGGGGGATGTATAGCATGTGGTATTGGATATATGCAGAATAGTCAACAAGCCAGACAGGACGTTCAAGGTGATTTTGTTCCATAGTGATTCATTTTTCAAAACCTTCGCTTTTAAAAAATTGAGGCAGAAAAAGATAGAGACAGTAAGAGAAGTAAAGTTAGAATGAGACACAAGAAGGGGCAATGACTGTAGAAGGAGATCCGCTGAGAGTAAACCCAGACATGCCGTTTTGGGAGAGCCTGTCTTCAGTAGGACTGTCTTCAAACTATGTTTCACCTCTTTTATCACCTTGCTCCTTTGGTATTCACTCTCTCTTATTTGCTGTCTTTCATTCTATTTTTCTGACCTACGTCTTTTCTTGCCTTCTCTCCTCATTTCCTTCTCATTCTTCCTCCAATCCCATGTTTTATTTTTTCCTCACTTTTCCATTGGATCTCATTCTCAAGCAGAACACTGCCAGTAAAGAGTGTTGAAGTCTAGACAGTTGTAATGAGATCTCTGTGACTCATTTCAACTAAATAGGGCACCTCCAGAGACATCCCTCTGCCTCCTTGTGTGTGCGTGCGTGTGTGTGTGTGTGTGTGTGTGTGTGTGTGTGTGTGTGTGTGTGTGTGTGACTGCACGCATACTTGTGTGAATTTGCACATGTTTGCGAGTGAGAATGTGTGTGTGTGCATGCGTGTGACTGCGTTTGTGTGTGCATTTGTGTGTCCCTGCATGTGTGTCTAGGGCGTGTGTGTGTGTGCGCGCATGCATGTGTGTGTGTGTGTTGGTTTAACTGGAGAGGTGGTAAGCAGAGAGTCCCTGGGAGAGCAGAGGAGGGTATCCAAGCAGCAAATTAAAACTGGCCTTTTTCACTTCCAACTGTCCATCAAGAAGGATGGATTTAGAAAACCACAACCATTTAAAGAACAGGAGGGAAACAGACACACCCACCTGCACACCGCCCACATACACTTCAAAGACCACCCTCCCTCCAGCACACACCAACACACACATACACACACATAATTTATCACACATCATTAGGCCAAGAATTATCAATATCCAATCTTAGCCCCATGTAATTAGTCCCTATAGATTGTTTATTGAACACAGCGCACAATCAGGCAGCAATAACTCACAAACTGACATCAGCAATAAAGTCATTTCTGCTGATCAAAACAGTCTGCTGATGTGAGCCACTGTAGACAGTAGCAGTTTTCTAAAGGATGGGTAAGCACTGTGTGCTTTCTGGCAGATCTCCTAAACAAATTAAGTGCAATGTTGTCTTCGTAAGGGCAATTTGCAAGGAAACACTCTATAGGAGCCTTTGCTTTTGTTGTTGGAGTCTGATTGTTTTCCTGTGCAAAGTTAATTGAGAAACAAGGATGTGGGGTTTTCCCTCTGTTCCACTATTCAGAGGCGGGATGGGTTAATTGTGAATACATCCTAAAGATTTAACCAGCAGTTCATATGACTGTAAATTTTGAGTATATTCACATATATTCATATAGTGAGGGTGGCAATCTTCAATCAAGAGAGCACACACTCCAACACAGTATCTGATCTAATGAAAAACTGGGAGTTCAAGGGGAAATTCTACGCCAGTGGGTCATAACAATTTGAGAGGATCATTGCCTCTCTGCAGAGAAGAGCAGCAGAAGAATGGCTATAAATACAGCCTCAGATATTGAATTACATCACTCATTACGCAGAAGTTTTCACTGAATACAAAAGAACTACAAGTACAATATACCTGAGCAGACTATTTACACAGAAACTATTTTCCTTCCACAAAAGCATGTTGAGATTGAACAACAGTGCCTTTCCCTGTAGGCAGGGCAACTGGAAATTTACACTGCCCCCGCCTCTGAACCCTTAGAGTTCAGAGGGATAATCCCAATGGGATGGGCTGCATTAGAAGGACATCATCCATCCATTAAAGCCAAATACACTGAGAATGTGGGTTTTAACAGAAGTATGTACTAAGCCATATGAGAGCTAGTTTTCCTACTGTCAATGTGCTAAATGTTGGTTTAAATCAGAGCGTTCCTTTAACCCAATGGACGCTGTGGTCCTCACAGCATCCCTTGCTCTGCTCACTTTTTGTTTTGTATTCAGCAGCCGCATTCTTGTTCCCAGACAACAACATACTCGATATTTGTTCCCTCCACATTGAAGGGTCTTGTATGTCTCATCATTCTGTGTCAGTAAAGCCTGCCTTAGATATGAGAAGATGACAGCATTATCTCTCCAGTGAATACTGAATCCTCTCCACCCATCACCACGTCTTAGCTTCAGGCAGTACAAATTAATCTTGCAGCATTCATATTAATGATAGTGAAAATGATTTACTCACCAAAAAGTTACCAGAAATTAAAAAAAAAAAAAAAAAAAAAAGACTGGAGTCATTAAAAAATCCCTCAGCATCGGCATCAGTCTCAGCTGTTCAATCTCAGTTCAGGACAGTTATATGACCCAAACACCAGAAAGGTCCCATCACTCAGCACTCACCGATATGTTGTGCAGCTTAGAGAGAATGACCCACTACACTGTGAAGAAGGAACAGCACACTGCAGCACATATTAATTCATGCATAGCCTAATATGTTATTTAAAACAAATCTGCCTTGCTTCTTATGTGATACTTAGTGTTAACACACTGTTCTTTACACATTCATCCTTAACTACCTGTTGTATATTTTTTGGAAGGATAAGGATGTGTTCTACCAGATTCCTAATGGATATTCTTAGTGGGATGTGTTTCATCCCACTAAGAAGTGCTACTCACACCTAACACTATTTGTCACAGTCAATGCTAAAGTAATACTTGACCTCTGAGCAAACGTGACTGTGACTGACACTGTTATCCTCCAATAAAGCACACCTTAACATTTCTAGTGTCAGCCACTGTCACATTTGTCAGAGAGGATTAGTACTGAAAGAAAATGAGCAGCTATAGGAAGTTAAAAATGGTGCTGCATATATATATTTTTTCAACTTTAAATGATTGAATTAATCACAAAAATTCCACAAAGCTAATTTATATACCCCTCACTATTTCCTTTTCTATTCTGCATTGTCTCTGTAGTTGTCACCACTTACCTGCTGTTAAAAAGATGTTGCTGAAGTGGAGATACTATCCTGTCAAACTGTTCTTGCTTTTCATTCAGTGTATTCCCTCCATTATAATGAGGCATGCGCTTTAAAGAGACAACCAGACAGGGTAAGCCAAATGCAGTCTCCCATGTGTATTCTGTTTCACTCCTAAGTTTATCCTTGTTCCAAAACGGGCAACCTTGACAAAAATTCCCTGCTCTTCCCCTTCGCGCCTCTCCAAAGCATTTAGAGCTGATGATCATCTTGTTACCGGTCACTGTTCTGCCTGGAACTGCTCCATAAAAAATATTTCAACCCCCCCACCCCCCACCCCCAAACAAAATTCTGTCCCTGAAATTGGGTTTTGCACTTTCTGGGGCAATATGCTGTTAAATAGCGTCTCCCCCCATCTATTTTATGGTTTAGTCAAATGATAGGGTTCTCCCTCTCCCCTTATCCCTCTGTTCCCCCTCTCTCATCATGCTGTATCACTGGTAGCGGCTCAATTATGTACTGGCCACAATAGGCCATGAATACCAATTTGAGGGGCAAACGGGGAGATAGTGGACGGGGGGTGGGGGGTCGGAATTCCTCCTAGCTGGTGAAATCGAGAGCGACAGAAGCTTGGCCTGGTTTCCCCTCGCCAGTGCCGCTGTAATTCACCTTGCATCACCTCTATCTCATCCTACCCTACGCCGCACTTCAATCTGCCACTGTGCCTCTTTCTCTCTCAGCCCCCCTCCCTTCTCTGTCTCTCTTTCTCTCTCACTTTCTCCCTTTCTCTCGCCCTCTCTCTCTCACTCTCTTTCTCACTCTCTCTCTCATCTTGTATCTCCCCTCCCTACCCTCTCCCTCACCCCGAATCTCTTATTAGTAATTCATATGTAAATGACGCTTAAAATAATTATCTGACCTGGTGCCATCAGGTAGGATGAGGTTGCAATCTGTGCAAGCAGATTCTGGAATGCTCCTGTGAGTGTGCATGTGTGTGTGCGTGTGTGTGTGTGTGTGTGTCTGTGCAAGTCTGTGCATGTGCTCATCTAAATTCCTCGCAAGGCAAACGTTTGCGTTGTGTATTTTGTGCATTTCTGTGCAAGCCCTCTCAAGAGACTAGAGCATTTCTAACTCGCTGGTTCTCTCTTTTTCACACACATACACACACACCAACAAACATACACACACACACACACACACACATACATCCAATAGTCGTTCCACTTTCCACCCTTCCTCCGCCATCAGCCCCCTCTCTCTATCATTTTCTCTCTCTATCTGTCTATCTGTGGGAGGGATGAGTTGACCATCTGTTGTTCGGAGAGAACTAGAAAGGGATTGAGGGGGAGAGAGAGAGCTGGAGTGAGAGGGAGAGAGAGCAACGCTGTGATATTGTAATTGCAGTCAAAGTAGAACGGGATTGAGGGGAAGGGAGCGATGCAGAGAGCGAGGCATGTGCTCTGATAGTGTCATTGTGGTAGAAGGTAGAGTGGGATTAACAGGGAGAGAGAGAGGAAAACTGAGGCAGAAAGACACAGGGAGGGATGGGAGGTATGATATCGTCATTGTGCTGAGGCAGGCGGTGGCAGGCCCTTAGTCTTTGATTTATGTCTCTGTTTGTGTGAGGCTGTGTGTGTGAATGTGTGTGTGATTTATCGTTCGTTAACGCTGAGGAATTAAACCTTGTATCCCACTGAGCCGCGCACATCAATTACCAGCCCAACAAACGGCCAGGCCTCGCCTCAGTTCACCTTTAATGAGGAGAGGTGGCAATTGGCACACAGACACACACACACGTACACAGTCATATGCACTCATGCACACACACTGGCAAACAAACAGACTACACACACACACACACACACACACACACTCAAGCAGACAGGTACATACACAAATACATACACATGTACACAAGGCACCAAGGTGTGTGTTCTGCATCATTACTCTGGTGATGTGCGTGACCAGTGAACTCCGTTTGAACTCATGTCTCGGAAAGGTCGCTTTGTGTGTGTGTTTATTTATGCATGTGTTTGTGCATATATATTTCAAACATGCAAAAGGGTCGTGTGTGTATATGTGTTCCTTGAACTTCACGAACCCCGTATGAATCTCTGTTGGTACAGCGCAGTAAACACGACTGATTTAGTCAGTGTCTGGTATCATTCACTGAAACTCTACTGCATTCAAACAGGGCAGGGTGAGGGTTAACCTGAGAGCCAATTAAACAAATATAACGAGGTAATCTAATGATCCGTGATTAGCATAAAGCTGTTACCTCATTTGCATCAATAATCACTCGGCAGGTTTCAGACCGTTTCCTGACCATATGCAAAACAGGCTTCAGACCACAAATCATGCTAGATCTAATTTATGCTTTGAATCCCTGTCAATTAGATTTGACTTGAGGAGTAATTTGTTTGGGGGTGGATGAAAAGAAAAGTATTTGAAATTAGTGAAAGAGGGGCAAACAGAGAAGGGAAAAGTCAATGAGAATAAAATGGAGGGGATGTGTGTACTGCCTTTGAAAGAGACTCACCAGTATGGGAGCTCAAATGTTTACCTACTTTGCTACAGGAAATTATATTCCCACCAAGGCAGAGGCGTGTGCCTTAGGGAGAGTGTAGTGCTCTCCCTAAGGCACACCACGCACCCCACTCCGACCGCACTGGATGGGTGGGTGGTGCTATCAAAAAGCACTGAAAAGCACTCTCTTACCTTGATTTGTTTCTTGCTGCAAAATGAGCTGAAAACACATTTTAGATTTTGAGCCTGAAATGCATGCACAATGGTGCCTTCCTGAACAAAGTTTTGCCAGTGAGATATGCAAGTAACGAAGGCGAATGAATGCTTTTGCAAATTAGATTTGCCTGGGATTTTATACTTTCACATAAATTTCTTGAATTTCCATTCCACTTTGAAAGAAAAGAGTGCTTCGCATACAATTCAAACTAGAAATCCCAAATGTTGTTGCTCATTATTTTTAGCCATTGCCTGCTTTAGGACAGCCTGTTGAATGCCCCAGTAGAATGAGAATGACCACAGATTACCATGGTTACATGAAACACCAGAAGGTGCCGTTTTTATCTGTTCTAATTATTTGACAGATTGTTCTAATTCCCTGAAGTAGGACTGATGTAACAGGTTCTCCTCTCTTTCTTCCTTACCGCTCATTTTCTGTCCCTGCCCTCAGAGTTTATTTTTTATTTTCTGAGTGTGTGTTGTGCCAGATGTATCCTAGATATCTGTGCAGGGCATTAGGACAGTGGGGATGTAGGCCACTAAGCCTAGGAAACATCACTGAACAGAAGGGCAGAGGGAGGGAGGGAGGGAGGGAGGAAGGAAAATGGTGAGACAGAGAAAAAGAAGGGGGATAAGGAATTTGTGGACTGATAAATGAATGAGAGTGAGGGAAAGAGAGTGAGAGGAGGGAAATATAGAGTGAGAAATATATAGAGATAGAGGGTGGCAAGGGAGTGAAGACTGAAAGTCAGGTATTAATGGAGAGTTTTGGCATTTTTCAACCCAGGCCATATTAACATGTTGATACCCATCATTTATAACTGCACAACTTCATCGCTGGCTTTAATGAGAGGAAACTTACCACTCTGCTGCAGCTTCTTGCTACCCTTCAACACAAACAGGGCACTTTTTTTGGTCTCAAACATCATTATAGCCAAAATGTCTAATTTGACAACGGGAAACTCACAGCTCACACTGATTTTCAGTTTGTTAACTTTAAAATGGTTGTAAATGCTTCGTAACAAGTTTTATTTAGCTCTTACAATAAAACATTGCCACGTATACATTCACATCACTCTCCTGCTAACTCCACTAATGCTGCATTCACTTGACATTGTAATTTCCCGTACAACGTTGTGTTCACGGTGTCAGCTCAGAATAAACAGGGGCTTTTTTTTTGTTCAGCATTCCCCATGGAGAAAAATTCAAAGTTTCTTCTTGTGAGCATTCATGCATCACAAGCTGACATTGTAAACACCGTGCTGTCACAGGTCGGACATGTAACAGGTTCGAGGTCCAAGGTCAAGCGAATGCCGTGTTAGTTTGCAGCAACACAATGTAACTGCAAAGGCAATGTGTTATCATTAATGTTAAATAAAACCTGTTGTATAAAACCATGTACTATGTGTAGCCCTGTTTTTTTTTTTGTTTGTTTTGTTTTTTAGATGTATTTGACTGCGCTATGAATTTCCTGTTTTAAAGAGAAGATTTGGTTGGACTGTGTTGAAGGGTAGCAAAGAAGCTACTGTGGAGTGGTAAGTTTCTCGTCACTAAAACTAGCGGTGAGGTCGTGCTGTGTACAGCTATAAATAATGGGTATCAACATTTCAATATGGCCTGGGTTGAAAAATACCAAGTCTGTCCTTCAAGTGTGGTGAGAGGGAGGGATACAAGGATGGAAGGAGGAAGGAACAGAGAGACGGCAGAGAAAGAGGTGGACGGGGACAGCGAGAGAGGGAGGGACTGAAGGTTGCAGAAGGATGAGTGGAAAGAGAGAGGGGTTTAATGGAGGGAGGAATAGAAAGGTGGAGAGAGGAAGGAGGGGGAAGGAAACAGCTGATGTCCAGACAGCGAAGTGAGGAAGGAAAAGATGGAGAGAGATGAATGGAGAGAGAGTTTGCCGGACTAGAAATCCTTGGTGTACATGCAGACACACACACACACACACACACACACATACACACACACACACACACACCATACAGACACACACACAACAGACCTAGTGTCTGGCTCTAATGCTTTTTCCTCCTTTCTCCCTCCCTCTGCCTCTCTCCCTCACAATCTATCTCTCTCTATCTCCTCTCTCGACATCACTGGCACTTTTACTCGTTTTTGTTCTTCAAAAATGAGCACGGCTTATTGTCTGTCTTGCTCCCTCTGTTTTTCTTTCTGTGCTCTCTCTTTCTCTCTCTCTCTCACAAACACACACGTTCACACACACATACACACACACTTGTCTTCACATAGTTCTAACTGCAAGGACAGTCATTCAAAAACACTGAGGCAAACAATCAAAGCACTCTGACAAAATTATACTGACACTCCTGATGAGAGATAGGCAAACAGGAAGCAGAGGAAATAAAGAAACTAGTGACGAAATGAAGGAAGAAGGAAGACAACATTTGAGAGAGAGATAAGGAAGGATGGAAAGGACAGGGGGAAGAAAAAGTAATTTGAGGACTAAATTTATGGCCAAATGAGCCACAGCCATGACAGCCTATAAAATTTGAATTAAATGATGTAAAAATGGGATTTATAATGATATGATCAGGAGAAACAATAAATCAGAATTTTTGTCTGTTCAATTGTGGTGTAAATGAGATCTGAAATTGCCATACCTGGGATGAAACGCCAGGGTGTAATAATTCAATATCGAGTCTATTCTATTCCTATAAGATGGTGAAGGTAGCGGTGCTTTCTGTGTGTGTGTGTGTGTGTGTGTGTGTGTGTGTGTGTGTGTGTGTGGCCTCTTCAGTGATGGCTACTGTAATTCTGTATTTCAGAGGGGATAAGTAAATCCCACTCCCACTCCAGACCTGGCAGACCATCAAGGAAGTGTTTATTCTCACTTTCATTCAACACATCCAAAATTTTGTCCTTGTTTTTCTAACACATAAACATCTGTCAGCTCCCTATAGTTTTAAATTACACGCCCTCTGGTTGTTCTGCTTTTGTGTCCTTTATTTATCCATTTTTTGCATTCATTTTCTCAATCCTGCTTTCCCTAGACTGTCCAGAGTTTTGAAGCTGTCACAAACCTGCTTCTGAATCCTCTATGTTACTTCTCCCGTCTGTGCTGTGATTGGCCACAGAAATAAAAGCATGGATACATAAGTGTATTTTTTTCACATTATGCAGCCAGTTTTTTTTTTTTTTTTTTGAAATTCCCAGGCATATGCTGTTTTATTTCTGTTGTTCTTTTGTTTACATTTTGATTTGCAAAAATGGAGGTCTGCTGTTACTGATTCAGCTGATTTTGATGCACAACTGGTCTGGACAAAAAAAAATAAATAAAAAAAAAAAAAGCCCAGACCAAAGACTGTAGTTGTGAAAACCACCTAGGACAACCAGCTGCTGGTTGGGAGAGTGAGCTCAGCCTGGCTTAAGGCTGAAGGCTTTTATTTTTTAATTCCTTTTTCCCTTTTTAACTTGTCTTCAGAGCTAAACGGGCTGTCAATTACAATAAAACAAAGAAGACACAGACAGAAAGCTTTTTTAAACCTGCTTGTGCCATTTGTCACTTATATTTAATGTTTTGGTCTCAGTGACTGCACATCTCTATGCTCCAGGCATTCTGGATATTGCACATTTTGGGGCACTTCCATGAGTGCTCCAAGTTGAACATGTCTCAGCTTCAGCTGTGCAGTGCATTACGTCAGTGTCAGACAGAGAGGAAAATTGCTGTCTGGAGGGACATATATGTTTTCCAGGGAGAGATGTTAACTACGTTGTTTTGGAATGAGCTCCTCATTATCTTCCTCAGGAAAAAGTGCCCAATGTAATCATGGCATAATGCTTTTTAGTTGCAGTTATACAGTAGATATGTTGACATGAGTGCCTAAGGCATGCTAAGACATGAACTGTCCCCAGGGCCACTGGTTCAGGACCAACACAGCACATTTCCTTTATCTCATCCGTAACAATATTATAAAAGGAAACAACTAAATCTTGGGCCATAAAGAGCAAGTTGGCTCTGCAATGGTGGAAAAGTGGTTTGTGGTCTTGGCATGGCAAAGTGCCAGGATGAGGCTGGGCAAAGTAATGGCGCAGGCTGGCCAGAGCCCCGGGGCAATACTGTCATATGCCACTGAGGACTAAAGCTGACAGCCTCTGCACACACAGGAGCATGAAGACATGCACAGACACACACACAATTATGTACTGCCAGATAATACAGGCCCACACAAACATTTCAGATGGCCAGCTCTGTCATATTTTGCTGCCTTTTCCATTAATCAGATGAAATTACACTGAACATACTGAACTGAACATGCACACACACACACACACACACACACACACACATACAAACATACACCCATCTCAAGCAGTATACTTGATCTGTCTATGTCAATAAATGGACACTATCCACAGCCATCTGTTCACATTTATTATCTTGTTGGGAAGAGTGCCCTGCTCTTAAAGCTGTCTAAATATTAACACAAACAAAACCACAGAGGCATGTGCATGCATACATACAAACATAAACATACAAGCTAATTATTGAACTCCAAAAGCTACTTACAGCATGCTGGAGTGAAGGAATTCAAACAGTACCACGCCAGAAGCTGTCGTGTCAAATTCTGTTGAAATTTCAGACACAGACTGGAGTTTGACACCTAACACTGTGCACACACAAATCTGCTGTAAGGCAGATGGGAGGCATACACACAAACAGGACTAACACCAGCGCACATACACAAGCGTGCACATACACTTGGTTTCATGCATGCTCTACGCACTGACACACACAACAACAGATACACAGCAACCCTCCTACGCACACTAAGAGAGTTAGTGGTTTGAGCTGAGAAGGGAAAGAGTTGGAGGTCAGCTTAACAAATCAAAATTCAACATCTGCAGATATTCACTCAGCCAGCTCTTCCATCTCAACCACAGGACAGAGAACAACCACTAGTGCATAAAAGCCACACACAGGCACTTTTAAAATTAGGCATCAATTAGAGCAGGACTATTCAATTAAAAGCTAAATTGGGCCAGATTTTAAAACCAGGGAATTCAAATGGACCACACATTTTCAACAGCCTACTTAAAAGCTTTTTTAGCCTTTGGTAATGACAAATTTTAAACAAGCACAAATGAATGAAGTAAAAAAAAAAAAAAAAAAAAAAAAAAAAGCAATTTTTATTGTTTCACCTTTAAAATAAACCCTGGCACAACACAAAGCTCAGATACAGGATCCAAAAACAGTTAACAATGCACAAAATAAAGCAAGAAGTGGCAATAACAGTAATCAATAACACACAATCTCAACACCCCCACCACCACCACCCCCACACACAGATACAGACGGACAGACAGACACACACACACACACACACACACACACAACCACACCAGAGTAAATGGCTCCGATCATCAGATGCAATCAAACTCTAGAAAACATGTTGGTTTTGTGTTTGGAGATGGTGGTAAAATAAACAAGTGTTTGGTTTTACATTTCAGGGTTGACAGGGACATATTTTCAGTAGAGCACTTGCCTAATTGTGACTGTCAATAGCCAAATGTTTTGGAGTTGTGCTCCATGAGAAAAAGTGGATTTGTGAAAGATATCCCAGGGCTCTAGTTTCCTGGTGCAGCGCAGGGTGGCGCAGTGAGGAGAACCTCACGCAGAGCTAGTTTTGAGCAGTGCAACCTGAGGTGCGCTCAGTTTGGTAGTTTGGCAGACCGAGGTGCGCTGAGATGGGAGTGGCGTTGCAGCAGGGGGAGGTGTCGACAGATTCAGCTTGGTGTAGTGACAGTTTCGTGCCAAAAGGCTTCGCCGAGGTGCGCTCAAAGCTCGCCATCTGAAACCAGGTCTACTTTCAGCGCAGGCTGAGCACAGCCGGTGTAGTGGAAGTTTGGCTGACTGGCACGCAATGCGCACACATCGCCAAAACCTCACAATCAGCACAAACGGTGCCAATCTCCATTGATCTGACATCAGATGTGACGGGACAGTCAGTATGGAGATAAATTTATGTACTGGTTGAGATAGTAGCACTGAATAGTGTTTTTTGTCGGTATTTATTGCATTGTTAATGTGCCTGACATTCCAGAAACCTGCCTTTGAGGTTTTGGTGACGTGTGCGCACTGTGCACCAGTCAGCCAAACTTCCACTATACCGGCAGTAGACCTCCATGTCAGTTGTGTAAACTTTCATTACGCCTTCGCGCAGCGCATTTTAAAGGCGAGGACAGGGGCTCATTTGATTGGTTTAAAGTGAATCGGCTGTGTCAAACCCACTCCATACCTTCTCTCCTCCCTTCCGCCGGTAGGAGGGATGGCGGAGTACTTGCGCCAGCGCGCACGGCGTGCCAAACTTGCAAAATCCACCTGGCCACACCCAGTTGGTGAAGCGCAGGTGCGCTGCACCCCCGCCTCGGTCTGCGAAACTAGAGCCCATAGTGTTTCTCAGGCTGCTTTCTCCACTGCTTTCTGGCCACTTATGGATTTTGGACGGTGCTCACAGTGCTGTAAAATAGCCTATTTCATTCAAGCTCACCAGGTAATTCGGAAGTTGCTTGTGGGCCAGATGTGGCATGTGGGCTGTCAAATGAATAGGCCAAAATGATTAGTATTTGCACTGACAAGGTTAAAGAGGTCATACGTGATGATGTAACTAAACCTTGTCTACACACAATATGCATGTGTGTGTGTGTGTGTGTGTGTGTGTTATTTTGGGGGGGGGGGGTATGTGTACATGTGTGTTTGCACATTTCCGCCTATGCATTGCAGAGAATTTTGCCTGAGGCGCTAGACAAAGATAGAGCTGGTTGGTTCCTGGGGGGGCCTCCCACTCTCCCTCCCCTGGACACATATACATGGCAGGGTTAGCTTTACTTTGACATTCATACCACAGGTTTAGACCGCCTGTCAGTCCAGCTGGTACCCTGACTCACCATCCAAACAGGCACATAGCAAAACAAGCACAGGAATGCTACAATATTTCTGGTGTGCGGCCGACGTGAGAGTCTGTGAGGAGCTTGCAACAGATACATATAGATACAAGGTAGTATTTACAGGGTGCACTTAACTGCCAGGCATTGTGGGCAGTTGGTCCATATAATGAAGGTTGGCCATGGGGCAAGGAAAAAGTCATTATCTTTCACACTGATTGGCCAAAAGGGAGTGTGGCAGTGGGCATTGGGTTTGCACATAAAAGAATAAACTTCTGAATGGATTCATGTATCAACATCAAACTTTGTTTGCCCACCAGTAGACATAACAAGAGGCAAACCCTCCATTACTGGCTAAATCAAACAGCATGGGAGCACTGGAGAGCTCATTTCCAGTTTAGACATAACTGCCCGGCCAATTTTTCCAAACTTGGTACAAACTTACAGCTGCAGGAGGGCAGCCCTAATGGCCACTGAACAAATACAGTGCTGACTGACCAAATGGTGTAGCAATAATCGCCTAACCCTGTTAAAAGTTTCTTGAATATGAACTGGCATATCTCATGTCCCATTTCAGCTACAGCCATGAAAATATGTGGAGCTGCTGATGTGGCCAATAGGGCATGGAGAAAATTATTAGGTTCTCGTGAAATCCGACATGCAGACTTGATATATTCTGCCTACTGCATGGTGTTGGCACAGGTATAAGCTCCACTGACTGCAATTTAGTTACTTATTACTGTTTGGAGTCTGCTGTTGAGACAGCCAAGATAGAAAATGATGTTTAAATTTTCTACACCAGAGATCTAAGAACTTTTTTTTTTTTGAAGAAATCTTCGAGTGATGTATGTATTTTTTAATCTATCTATCTATCTATCTATCTATCTATCTATCTATCTATCTATCTATCTATCTATGTGTTTGCTTTTTTATTTGCTTGTATATTTTGTTTGTTAGTTAAAGTCAAAAAGATAAAAAGTCATAAAGATAAAATCACTTTCGGTTTGGACAAGGATTGGTAAGTGAAATAAAAACAAGGATCAAATACAAGGATATAATAAGTGTTATTTCCTGCCTGGCTTGATGTTGGCACTATGGAGCACAGCCATATGTGGCCTGATTGACTTTCAAATTTCCTAATTCAGTGTAATAACGAATCTAGAAAAATGCTGTGTGCAAAATTTCATAAAAAAGTGGATCAGTAATATTAGAAAAAGAGCAAAGAAAGTAGTTTTGTATAAAATTAAAAATGGCTAAGGGGGAGATGTCAAAATTGAAAACCATATGGTTCCGGAGTTACTGGCCAATATGTAAAGACACTTGTTATCTTGTTTTAGTGACACTGGGGTAAGGGGTGCTCTGAAATCAATGCACCAAAATTGTTGGTTGAAGCATGAAGTGTATAGAAATTATACCTCCCTTCCTGTTTGCACAACATAGTCATCAACTTTATGTATCACAACCAACAATTTGGATGGAAGCATCTAAATTCTCTGAAATAACCTTGATTTGCCAAGTAGATATGCTGTGTGTAAAATCTGGTGATGACTAAGTCACCTCTGAAAGGAAAGTTTTGTTGGTCTAGCATTCGTGTCTTCATCGCTTTCTTTGTGGTAAGAAGATTCAGAGTAAAACTGAAACAAAACAGTCATAATTAGCACATAATATACAACTTTGATTACTTTTTGTGGTAATTGCTGACATTTTCATGTTTATACAAAAACACTTAAAAAATACAATATATTATGAATTGCATATAACAATGCACAAACTATTTCTGCACAATTATGTATTTAGAAAAGGTTTGGGATTTCAATGCATGTCAGTATTGTTAATATGTTCCTTTTCTGAACCACTTATTGAGTTGTGCTGTCATACAATGGCATAAACTTAGCCAAAAGAATAATCAATATGCTATTCAAAAAGTTTAAAAACAGAGGGATGCCATTTCTTGGTGTGACAGGAACTATGAACAAAAAGCTTTTTCTCTCCCCCTTAAAATCACCACCTCTTAAATTTTTAAGTGCATCCATCTACACTTGTTGACAATTTAGGTGTCAATATGGGAAATAGGTTTGGTGCTCAAAGGCCATTTCAAATCCATCTGGAACTGTTTACTGAAATGCTGAACTTCAATATTTGCCCAATTTTTCTGTCGAAATCAAATCTAATTTGTGACATTTACAAAAAGGTCTTCCGTTATTACCCATTGATCACAACCATATTTTGTGTGTTGTGTGTTTGTAAGCTGTATGTGAGTGAATGAGTGAGCAAGTGATGGTGTGAGAAATGTTTTTAACCCCAGATAAGCACTGACTTTCAAATGCAACCCTGTGATTGGTTAAACATTCTGCTGCCCTGACCTCCTCTCACCTGGCACCTGAGAAAGCTGGCATAGCTCTGCTGAGCGAGAACTGCAAGCATGGAACTGAACTTTATCATATCTGGATATCAGAAATATCTAATAAAATCACTTCCTGGAAACATAGCTGTGCTGCACTAGGCTCTATTTTCTCTACACTTTGTGCTTTAGCGTTAAATCCAGTGTTATTATTTTTTTCCCTGGTAGTATATATATGCTCTGCTGGTATTTTTCTACATAGGAGCACTGAAGTTGAGGAGTTGGATACCTGAGAGAAAGCATTAATCAAAACAGAGTGATGTAATTTAAAAGCAGGAGTATGCCTGGATGCCATTTCAATGGATGGAAGACCAATAAAATTTTGCTGAATATGCACAAATGTGTGTACGCATGGCACCACATTTTAACCCTCCCAGCTTTAGGGAAAATTCAACATTTAAGTCAGTGGTGGCCCAAGTGGGATTTGAACCCTTACTCTAGTGATATTACAGGCTTGTGAACAGGTTTGTAAGACTGACGCCAGTAGGAATCAAACCAATAATCTGAGTATGAGCCAGTTCATTTTTGAAAATGTTATTTCTCTTTAAGCCTGGAACTACCAGGAATATGCTTTCCCAAACAGCTAATGTTTGAAAATTATTTCCTTGGGAAGTCTGGAACTGTCTGGCGAGATTCTGGAAGGAGTGAGCGTCAGAGGAAAAGACCACGGAATGAAATACGAATAATATCAATAACTGGATAGTAACCAATTAAATTAAATGTGATGCTCTATTTAACCTGCCTAACTGATTGCCCAAGCTGCAATCTCTTTGAATATCCACACACACACACACACACACACACACACTCACATAGCAACTTGACACATGCATATGCACCGACAAATGCATATACCCACTGACACACACACACACACACACACACATACACACCCACACACACACACATAATGCCTCCGTCACCTTGAGAATAAGATTCTTTCACAGCTTGCCATACTGGTAGCCATGCATGAGTACACTGTTAGACATCATTGTTGTTCACAGATCACAAGATAAGGTCCACCATGTAAAAGTCCCATAACTACAAATCAATCTACCCTGGATGGGAACCGTATTGATTGATGTTGCCTGCCTGCCTGATGGTTGGAGATAGGGGCAGTGTGAGGGAATGCATGTCAAATCTGAAGGAGGGAAAATGCTTACAAGGAAAAGCAACACAGAGAAAAACTAAGGAATTGACAAAAGACAAACAGGCTAAAGAAAAGAAGCAAGTGTAAAAGTATAGAGATGAAGAGTAAATATAATTTGTGTTTTAACTCAGCCTTACAAATAAATGAAAGAGAAAGAAAGGGGTTGTTGATAAAAGAGGAGAGAACTGAGGCAAAGCAAGGACAACAGGAGTCTAAAACGGAGAGGAGACCCGTGGTTTGGCACACAAAACAAGACATACATGCACCTACATACACACACATACACACGCACACACACATGCACACTCTCTCTATCTCAGAATCCCAGCGATGTTGTAATTGAAGACAGTTGTTTTCTATCACCGTTTCTCAACAGCTCTGTTTGGGCCTGAATGTTGATCACTTCTGTAGCCTGTTGGCACAAATGGAGGGCGGTTGTTTTGGTGTTTCTTTGCAGAAAACAAATGAGTCTAGACTGATCCAAGCTGGCATGACTGTATTACTTCTGAAACTGTTAATATAACCTACTTTTGCTTATTTTATCCAGACCTGGGGGAATTTTGTGTTTGCAAATCGGTTTCAGCATTTAATCTGGTGGGAATACGAGTGGCACTGAAACACAATAAATGTGTGTCAGAAAGTTTAGAGAAATCACAGAAAAGTGTTTGGAAATCAATCTAGACTACCTCTCTTTGAGTGACAATTTCCCCGACACTATCTGAACTGTGCTTGTACTCATTTGTCAAGACACAGGATATGATGTTACCATCCATTGTCCCATAATCCAAGGTGAGCGCTCATATATCGACTCAATTGAGAGTTGCAGAGAGATATACTACCGTACAAATGAGTACCAGAGAAAATATCAGGCTATGTCGTCATAAATCTGCAGGGTCGTGAACCAGGCATTAGCTCTGACCACATAGCTACTGCAGCTCTCAGGGTGAGTAAGTGCAGGCGAGACATTGGTGTTAAAGGGGCACTGTTCTTCACCATTGGTTCACTGAATTAGGCTCATTATTCCTTGAGATAGAGATAACATTGAATAGCCCAGCATTTTCAACTATGTAATGGAAAGAATCTACACAAAAGAATGAGAAGGCATATAAAGCTGCATAGATGCACATAATTATGCACTATACAGCAATGTACAGGACACAAAGTACAAAAACACAACATGGTAATTATGTGTTCGTGCTTCCAACATGCTCCCTTTTCAGAGACAGGGGCTCAAGTCTATCATGTAGCATGGGTCATTGTTCATAAGTGCATTAACATCGTGACAGCCAACAGTACACATGACCAGGTGAGCACCATGTCAGTTACCTGTATTTTATGATTGCCCTGACTGTATGGCCATTACTGCTTTTCTATATAGCATGGTGTCCCAGTGGGGGCAGTAGTCCAAGAAGTCCAAATAGCAACACAGTAAGGGGTCTGAGCAATATGTTTGGGGACATGCATCCAAAAAGAGGTTGACAAACACTGCTATATAAGGTCATTTCTATTTATGACTGTGACTAGATGAAGCCGATCTGTCAGCCTGTTAATATAATGGTTATATCTCCTGAGTCTGTGTTGCCTGAAGGAGTTTTCCCCCCAGACTGAGATGCTGCAAGGGAAAGTCCTCAGGTAGGCCTACACACTTATCTTCAGCAGTAAAGGTGATGTGCTAACAACTGTATTTTGCATGTAAGTATCTTCATCAAAAATATAGCTCCGGCATGAAAAGGCTGTCTTCCACTGGACAAAATTGAAAGCGGAGCTGTGTTTTGTTTATCCCCACTGTTTCTGGTGTGCCTCCATAAAGCGTTTTTTGCACATTCAGGTGTTTTCCTCATCTGAAAAAGGTGAGCTTGACAAAAATACATTTTTGTGACATATGACTCAGGCTTTTTCCTAAGGAATAGTGATATAAGCTGATTCAATGAATCCACTGCCATTTGCCAGTCTTGTTTGGCTGTTAGCTGTCCTACAGTTTACCTACCATAACAGCTTTCCTTCTGATCTTTTTTCCTTCACATGCAAAACAGATTAAAACAAATGCTAATACTTATTCAGATGCAGACACTACAGTTTTATTTGGGTTCAGCATACACCCACGAAACTGGTACTTCCTGACAGTCTAATTTGGTATTAGAAGAAAAGAAAATTGAAAAAAAAAAAAAAAAAAAAAAAAAGGTGGTGACCTTCTCCTTCCCTCTCTCTCTCTCTCTCTCTCTCTCTCTCTCTCTCTCTCTCAGCTTATCCAAAAAAATACCCAGAGGATTCGAACGCAAATATGTCCAATTTTTTTTTTTTCACTTTGGGACACCAAAAAAAAAAAAAAAAAAAGACCAGATCCAATGCTATTTTTTGACACAAGCATGAGCTCTCCGGAGAGCAGCAGCCTCTCTGACTGAAGAGATGAGCAAGAATTCTAATATACTGAAGAGAACAAACGATGTAAAATACTCCATTTATGAAAATATACAGTATGTTTTTCTTTCCTCTACACATTGGGCTGCTGGCCCTGGACCGTTTCCCAGTGAACTAAAGTGTCTAAAATGAGGAAGTATGCTCTGGGTAAACTTAATTTATTCTAAGTTGAATAAAAAGAGCAAAGTGTTAAAGTTCAAAGAGGCTTTTTTTTTTTTTCTCCAAACAACACAGCCACATTAGCAAAACCACAAACAGCCAATAGCCTGTGGTCTAGTGATAAAAGCCGCCAATCACCTTTGGCCTGACTGATAAAAGCTGCCAATCCCCAGAGGTCAGTAGTGTGACTGAGGTTTAAGGATGGCAAGAGACGAGAGGCAAAAGAGAAAGACAAAGAGAAAGAGAGAGAAAAAGATTGATTACTGAAGGCAGTTAGACCTTTTCATGATGAAACAACCAACTACGCAGAAACACTGAGGATTTGTTTTAATCTACACTGTGTGCTCTTTGGAAAAGTAGGGAGAGTCTCTTTAATTACCTCAGTGGAATAACATTAATTACTTCTTCTGCTCATCCAACACCAGCACACTCAGTGCTGTAGGACTGCCAGGAGATGAATACCCTGTACTTCAAATTTGTGTGTACTTTTTTTTTTTCATTTGAATCAAAAGTTGCAATGGCCTTTTAGGAGCTGAAGCTTTATGAACCATGAATTCCAATAAAAAAAAAAAAAAGAATTATATGAATATGAATATAAATGCATGACTATCCATCTGAAAAATTTTTTTCTCAACTCCAGAAAAACTGTTACATGGTGTAACCTTTTCCTTTGACAGAAGGTGGCCCTTGATCTTGCCGCATTTTAGTTTTGCTTCTTTGTCGATTAACTTTTTCTGCTTTGTGCTTGTGCTTCATTAGATTTCAAATTTGGAAATAAAATGGCTTTTGATTGGACAGAATAATACAATAGGAAAAAAAATCCTTATAAATGTGTGTGATGGAAAAGCCTCTCTAATCTCCATTAGGGCTTATTGAATGCCAGAACTGCAGCACACACAAATATGCTCTACAGGTATGTGTATCTAGGCTGTCACGTAAATCCTGCTCCACAACCACCACACACACACACACGCACGCACGCACGCACGCACGCACACACGCACACACACACACACACACACACACACACACACACACACACACACACACACACTTCCTCCCTCCCTGCTACATTAATCAGCACAATGGGGTAAATACTGTTCCTAGGGACAGGCTGGTTTATCTGTCCTGAAGCACACAGCAAAAGCCAGACACTGTTTGTGTTGAAATGCATTTGTGTGTGCCTGTGCATATGTGTGTGTCTGCGTGTGCGTTCTTGTGTCTGCCAAAGTTTGTGCCTTGCCAAAAATTCAATTAACTCTGGAATCAATGAACATTTGGACCAGGGTAAAGGAGAAGTGCAACAGCGTGTGTCTGCCCTCACCAGCCAAATCAAATCCACCAGCAGTTTGAATATGTGAGTAACATTAGTCTGTCTGCTGCTCTCTCTCTCTCAAGAGATTTTTTTTTCCAAGATTTTTTTTTTCTCATTCCATTACTTCACGTCTTCCTCATTGCCTAAGTTTTTGATCCAAGTTTGTTTGCTTTGGGGTTTTTCCCACTTTCTTTTTGCCCTCATAACTCTTGCATTTAGCAAGTCAGCCTAATGAGAGGGGAGCTCTGGAGTTTTAATCATGCACTGTTACTTTAATTTCCGTTGGCTAAATAATATAATATTATTGGGTTTTTTTTTCCTCATAGAAATTGGGCAAAGAAAAATATGTGGCAGGTGTGCTTTACTCTAAATAATTAAAACAGTCACAAATACAGAAGAATGGAAGTTGGCAGTGTCTCTCAGATAAAAAAAAAAAAAAAGCAAAAAAGCAAAAAAAACAAAATCATCTGAGCTAATTTTAACAGAGTTTGTTTACATTGTTCTGGCTTCCAGCAAAGCATGGGGAGACAAAGTCGGTGTGTACCTGGCAGTAAGGAAACACTCTAAAACTGACGGAGAGAGAGAGGGAGAGAGAGAGAGAGAGAGAGAGAGAGAGAGAGAGAGAGAGAGAGAGAGAGAGAGAGAGAGAGAGAGAGAGAAAATGAATATAAAGGACCAAAGGGAAAAGCACTCTCTGGATTCAAAGAGCAGACTTCAATGGCCCCTTTGCGCTGAACACTTCTCCCGCTCTCTTTCTCTGTAAATTAGCTCTCCATTGTCCACTCGTAAGTATAGGTCTCACCTGTTTTTCTCGATGTCGACCATCCAACACCCACTCCACTTCTCTCTGGCCTTTCATCAGCGCCCCCCAACTCTCCCTCTCCTTTTCTCCCTCTCTCTCTCTCTCTCTCTCGATCCCCTCATCTCCTTCTCCTTATACCCCCCGCTCTCTTGCTCCCTCTCTTTAAATTGGTCTTCCATTGTGCACTGTAAAGTAAGCCTTCCCTCTCCCTGGTCCATTCCTCACCCATTCTCTCTGACCAGGCTCACACTATGGTGATCCTTTCCCTGCTGACTTCACTGTCAGAGCTTAAAGTGGTCTGCTGGTGATAGCTTTTCAATAAATTTCATTGAAATCCCTCAGTGGTCATGCTGAGACCACAATGAAAAGAGAGAAACGAGAAGATCACAGTGGAAATAAGTGGACTTTTTCAGTTTATAATAACATGCGTTTGGTCAAAACTCTAACAGCCTATTAAGATGCCTGTGAAGCTGCATTGCTTTAGCTTTCAACTACTAGAAGTGGTGGAACTACTAGTAGGAACGACTGGCCTGCATTTTTAAAGTTTTTTTTTTTTTTTTTTTTTACTCTCCCATTGCATCAAACATGACGATAATAGTATAAGTATGTTTAAGATTTTATCAAGGTATTGCTGAATACCAGTAAGTCAGTGATTACTTCACAAGATTCTGAGCTAACAGGATTTCACAAACTCACGTAGACCATGATCTCATAGGATGCACGCTTGAAGGCAGCTGCACCTTCTTATCTAATAACTGTTAATAGTTTTGCTGCAGCAACAACCAATGCTCTTCACATTTTGGATGCAGCACGGTTTCAGGCTTTTCCCTGGCCATGTCGAGTTGAACAAGCCTCTATTTCAGGCCTGGTGCACATCAGCAGCACCGGAGGCAACATACATTTTCCCTGTGTGTTTATGTCAAATTTAACTACATCCTTGGTGTAGAATAGGTTATTAATCCTCTTTTTCAAGCACAGGCAGCACCGGCTTTCTCTCAGCCATTTTCCCTTTCAGCACGATCCCTGCTGTGCTTCACGTTTGAGCAGAGAAAAATCACATCCTATGTGATCACAGCCTTCCTCTGTTTTGACCCAGAAGTTATTATATAAGCCTGGGCAGCTTTGCATTGTTATTTTGTCTGCCCTTGTTGTATCTAATATCTAACAGAAACATGACTGACAGCACACTGCCAACAGCAAAACTTTTTTTTTTTTTTTTTTTTTTATTTAAGTGTAGTGTTGCCTCTCAGTAGCTTCTCATCACTATTCATCACAGTCTTACAAAACCTATGGTATTCCAGCACAAAGAAATAAGATCAGTGTCAAAGTCTTAAGCAGCATGGTGTTGTGTCTGAGGCACAAGGCAAAAAACAAAAACAAAAACAAAACAAAAAAAAAGCTATTATACAATGAAAGTGACATGACAAGCTGTTCCAACGTTTACAATGAGAAGCGGAAATGAGACAGAGAAAAGGAAGAAATCTTTGATGTCCCTGTGCAGTTGGTGCTTTTTGTCATATTTAAGGCCCAAGTGTGTTCACTTGTCTCTCTCTTGCCTCTATTCTCCTCTGTCTTCTTCTGTCTCATCTCCACCTTCAGGCCTCAGCGCTTAGAAAAGCTGACAAAACCCATTCAGAACAGTTACAAGTGAAAACATCAACTTCAAAACAGTCATAGCCAAAAACTACTGGGGTTCAATCAATTGGCTGCTGCAATTCAAGCCACAAAGAGTAGAGGCTGTCGATCGCACTCTGTCTATCGATTGCCAGCTTCTGCTATCGACTATGTACCTGTGGGTGGGAAGAAACTACATCTTTTTCTGCCACTACTATGGAACAAAATTGTTAATATAACTGCCTGTAACCAGAGATAGCTTGTCACCTAGCACCCGACTCTAAAAAACAACAAAAGGCGCTGTGTTCTGATGGAACTTGAAAACAAATTGCTGCAATATTGCTCAGCCCCTAAAGGAAATACCAGTACTTGGAAAATTGAAAATTTGCTCTCTCTTGAACCACCAGAAGGTAAAAGGAATGATGGCAATTAGACGTAAGTGTTGTGATGTAAGATATCTATCTATTTTGAAAATCTCCATCACACAACATTTAAGATATAATAGGCTGTTGCTGATGCTGTTGTATTAATTGGGTTTTGGAAAAGCCTTCCACTTTATATGTGCTTGAATGATGGCTATCACTGTAGAAATGTGTCCATCTCTAATACAGGCTCTGAAACTAACCTTTTGTTGAACCAGATACTGTGTTGGGTGGCAGAAAAAAAAAAAAACAAAAAAAATCACCAGCCACATGCCCATTTTACTAGACATATTTGTCCTTACAGAGTATAGAAATGTAAAATACAGAACTGTAGTCTTTGTGAACAGTTTTTAATTCTTTTCTTTAAGGCGAAATGGAATTTCACAATGCAACGATTGTCATGTTCCTCATTTTCAAGCAGGCTACCGGATACTGCAGTTCTCTGAGCGCAATTCTATTTATTATTATCAATACTAATGCTATTACTATTGCTGGTGTCTTGGCCGGCTGGGAGAGGAGCTAGGCAGAATCACAATGTAATAACACCCAGCGGCAAGAAAAGGCATTTCAATATTTTACCAAACATATTTTTGTGAGTCTCACAAGACTAATGTGTACATAAAAAAAATAAATAGGAAAAATCAAGGAAGGTGGATGCTGTACATTCTTGGTAACTATGTGAAAGTATTGTCCAAATGTCACCAGGTGACAAGAATGGTCATGTTTATCCATAAACAAACACTACTAATTACATTTGTTTTGTCTTTAACAAAGCCAGGGCTATGAAAGTTTTTATGTCCATGACTTGTCACTGCAGTTTTTGGACAACTTAATGCTCAACCCCGCTCTAGCAGGAGCTTCAACTGGCAACAAAAACAGATGCAAAGATTTGTGTGTCTCATATTCTGTGATCGCTGTAACTGTATGACCTTACATGTAAATCCCGGGCATGAGTTTTATAATAACCTGATTTCTACATGCCAAAGTGTTCAGTTTATCCAACACTGACAGTCTACCTGCATTTGGTAGGTGGTAGGGTGCTATTTTAGACATTCATAATATGAATGGGACAACATTGCCCTGTGTGTGCACCAACTGTATCAGAAGGCTATAGGCCAGAGCTGTGAAGAGAAAGACAATTTGTCATAAATATAAACTTTTATCAATAAATATTCACTAGGAATGCAAGATAGGAAAGTTCAACAAAACATTTCTTGAACAATTTGATTCACTCCGATAATTGTTTAAGCAACGACTGGCCAATCCATCCATGTCCATGAAATGAAACTAAGGGGAAAATAGAAATTTCATTCCAAAACAAGACTTTCATTATTTGACTGATTACTTACTCAAAAAATTGTTAAGAAAATTTAATTTAAAATTTTAATAAAGTTATTTGCGAGTGATTTGTGCCCAAAACTGACTAATGCATTATCTCTGTAACTGCTGCATTAGTCAAAGCGTGAGAAGCTGTGAAACTCAAACACATAAGGGTGCATACTTTATGCGCCTACACAAACGTCAAACACTGACTCAAATTAGTATTTAACTCAGCGACTGCTCTTTCGAGACTGACATTTAGCAGAGACTGAGTGCACACACACAACTAGGCAACCACACAGTAGCACAGACAAACGTGTAGACATGACTAAACATTCACGCGATTGCTGCCTGTACACTTATACTCACACAAGCATACACACACACACACACACACACACACACACACACAACACACACACACACAGCATGACACTATACAACAGTGGATGGCTGCAGGAGTGCATAAACACGAAGAATAAAAGAGAGCCAAGGAGGAACGGGAGGGAAGAGGGAGGTGAGGAAATAGGTACGCCCAGGGGAATATGAGACTAAAACTGTAGACAACAAAGACAAACATGTTGAAATATCACAAAAGGAGGAATTGTAAAGGTTAGAGAGGGACAGTACAACAAAGAAGCAATCCAGCTGCGTTTTCAGCTGCTGCTCATGTAAGAAAAACAAGATTATTTTTGGACAAGATGATACATCAGTGTTGTGGTTGCCATACCAAGTAGCAGAGTGTAACACATATATATCACACTCTGACTGACAGCATAAGACCCTTGAAGTGACAATGGTATTGTACCTCAGTCTGGTGAGAATGAAAAGTGATATTTATGTGTGTTTCTCTCTCTTCTTCTGGCTCCGGATATTAGCTTTCTCTTTGTCTTTTACCCCTTCCTTGCTGTCTCACTTCACTTTCTCTGCCTTACACACGCACACACATACACACACACACACACACACACACACACACACACACACAAAGAGACATATAGACGCACAATGAATGCATTATCTGCCAAATTCCCAATATGTGGTACACCATATACTGTAAAAGTTAAAGCAGCAGTGCTCTTCATTGGAATGGTATTTTGACTCCAGCTACTGTGATAATCACCCCATGGGGATGCAGTGTATGTGTGTGTCTGTGTGTGTGTGTGTGTGTGTGTGTGTACATGGTTGGAGATAAAGCAGTGAGTCATATTAAATAAGACCCTCAAGAATCACTGTCCTTTCTTCTCCTTGTTGCAGTTGGGAAGCACAAAAGAAACCCAGACAGGGCTGACCTCAAGGGGAAAAAAGAAAAGAAAAGAAAAGAAAAAAAAAATAGACGCGTCACAACCTTGCAGTTCTACTGAGATCTTCGAATAACAGACTGTATTGAATTGAAAAGATGCTAAAAGAGAAAAGATGCTACTCAGCCACTCACTCAAAACTCTGGTAGCCTGAAGAATACAATGTACCTCTGATAAGACTTCCAACAGCCTTTCAGACAATGCAGGTTTCATCTGAGTTATGGATACCATAAATCTTAAGTGTAAGATTCCTGGTGGTTTTCACTTACGTGCGTCCTCTATTGAATTGAACTACTTGTATTGTAGGAGGGATGAAAAATAGCTGCTGCAAAAAAGATGCAAGTGGGAGTAGTGACATCGAGGGAAAGTAAAGGAAAACACAGGAACCAAACTCCTATCTATCCTTGAAATGGCAAATGGGAATACGTGGCTCAGCTAATTAGGAGACTTAAACGCAAAACATTTTTGAAAACATGGTGCACAAAACCTAGATTTATTTCAGTTATGACAGATGAAGCAGCAGTAAGAATAGCATGATGCACTCAGTGGCCACTTTATTAGGTCCACTTGCACAATCTAATACAATGTTCTGCCATAAAGTTAATGCCTATAATGCTCTGGTTTTCTTTTTGTCACAGTGACAGAGGTGTTAATTCGATTATATGTTTGGATTGAGCTCATAATTAGTGGCACTGTTGAACTGGACTGCATTTTATTGAGAGCTGTTTCTACTATTCTGTCCCCCTCATGTATATACATAGGAAGGACAAAAAACTAGAAACACCTCTCAATATAATGTAGTCCAGTACAAAACCTCTGCAAACTACAACCTCAGTTATAAACATATGATTAAATTTACACATTCTCAAAAATGTCAACAAAAACTGAACATTATAAACTTTCTTGAAAGGTAGAATTTATGATGGAGCTGTTGCATTGAACTGCATTAGACTGTACAGGTGGACCTGATAAAGTGGACACTGAGTGTGTGTTCATGTAGAGAAAGACCAGGGCTATTAGGGCTGTCAAAGTTAACACGTTAACGCATGCGATTAATTTGAGGACCTTAACATGTTATTAAAAGATTAACGCAAACTAGCATAATGTTGAACTATGACCCACTTTTGACCTTAAACCCGACACGACATCATGCAAGACTCAGCACATACTGCCAGCAGGAAGCTACAGTCAATACTGATAAGAGACAATATGACAACTTGTGGCCCGCTGGATGACAAGTTTGTTTTCAAGAAGCTTCCCAATGGATCGCTGGAAATAAAGTCACAAGGACATGCTGTTCAGTTGGAGCCAGTGATTTTAAAATAGCATCTAAATGCCAAACATGTTTCTGCCAACAGTTCAAATGGTAGTAGTGATGTTAGTACTACTTGAGATGGGGCTTGTCAAACCACACTTGTTGAGTGTGTAAGGGGCAAATCTGTCAACACAATAGAACTGTGCGATGCAGCTGCTAAATGAATTTCTATGGACTGTCAGCCCATCAGTGTTGAAGACAACGCAATGAAAAACACAGATTGTTTCAGGGACAAAGCGAGACTGTTTCCAAAATGCACTATACAACAGTGAAAAGGTAACCAAGCAAGTCATTTTATACATGCTCAATATTTTATTAATCAAAATTAATCATATATAACTTCAACGTTTGTGGGAGGAAATTAGACAGCTTGATAGGGATTTTATTAGCATCAAAATGACCAAAGAAGGAATTCTATACGGCCTATTTTCTCATAAACATTTTGGGGGAACGAAACACCACAAATTTTAATCCATTTAACCCTTCACTGGATTGGATTTCCAATCCCTGGTCATCCAGGTTTAATGTCATAATGCGATGGATTGTGGGGAATTCCCTTAAGGAAAGTCTGCATGATTGGGAAAGCGTCTGTGAGACAGCCATCACACTTGTAGCTGGTTTCACAGCAGGACAGCCCTGGACTCTTGCAGACGGGAACACACACCAAAGTCTGTGAGTGCATAAGAGCAGGCATTGAGATTGGGCAATCCAGTCATCTGTCTGCCTGCCTGTTTCACCTGCACTCCTCTCTCCACCCCTCCTGCTCCACCCTCCTGCACCACTCTTCATCCAATTATCTGTCTGCCCTCCAGACTCACCTGTACTCCTCTCTCCATTCAGCTGTCTAGCTCTGCAGTATTGATACCTGTCAGTTACTGGCAGTTCTTTACCAGTTTGTCCCAGAGTTTCACCTGTGTGTCATCCAAGTCATTACCTGTTGCCTGTAAGTCCTCTCTAGTCTCTGATCGCACCCTTTTTCTGTCTTTGATCTGTCTGTGTACTGTTGCTTGGTTGTTTTGCAATCACTGTTTTTGACCTGGGCTACGTTTTGACTTTGATTGTTATTATTATTATTATTATTATTATTATTATTATTTCCCACAAGTAAAGACTGTTAGAATTTTACACCTGTCTACTGCCTCGTCTCTCTATTTGGGTCCTCTAGTCTAAATCTGAGACTTGTCAGGATGATCCACGTCGTATAATTCAAAAGTGTGACAGCGGTAAAAAACGTTTTTGGTCCTTTTAATCAGACATGGGATGTTTTAACCAGACATGGGATGTTTTAATCAGACATGGGATGGTCAATTGTCACTCTTCTCTGACAATGTCACACTAACCTCGCGACAACTGCCACCTACAGTACATACAGTAGGTTACTGTAGTGGGTGGCAGACGTCAGACTGGGGATGGGCGGCTCGCCCCAGGGTATTATTATTATTTTTAATAAATGCAGGTTAAATACGGGAAATTTACGGGAAAATACTAATACGGGAGGGGGCCGGGAAAGGAGGGTAAAATACGGGAAAATCCCGGCCAAAACGGGACATTTGACAGGTATGCTTGGATCATGCTGCACAAGTATGGAGTCTTTTGTTGTTCAACTGACACAGCGGTCATTTTTTCATTTTTTTAGGTGAATGATTCCTTTAATATGTCCACCTAAAGAATAATGATATGGACACCCACACATACAATAAACCAAGACAGATAAGACTACGCAATATCAAGTCCTTATTTTCAATATCAGTCTGAGCTCACTGTACTCTCCCAGGAGAGAGGAGGTATGACTCTGAAAATCAAACAAGTACACAATTTAATCAGCTTCGTTTGAATTGGAAAATTGTCTACTTCATCTGCTGAGTCTGCTTATCACTGAAGAAATAGATGGTGGAGAGTCAGAGAGAAAGAAAAAAGAAAGCGAGATGGGCACTCTCGGATACAGCACGTTCAGTATGAATACACAAATAGCCAACCAGGTAGACCCACAAAACACATCACAAGAGCAAGCAAGGCAATGTGAGAAGAGAAATGCACAGGAAGACCGGGAGCACGCATGAATAAAAGAGCTGGAGAGAGAGGAAAGACCGGAGTAAAAGAAATACAAAATGGAAAGCAAGAAGAGATATGGGGTGATTGTAGTAGTTCATGTTGACAAAGCTCTGTTTTCCTATGCCAAGATCTAAATCATCCCCCTATAAACACCTCCAGGTTAGGGGGATTTATTTGAGAAGTATTTGCTTCATACATTTTTCTACTCAATCCTTTACTTTCTTATCTTCCTGTTGCTATGCGTTTCTCTCACTATCCCACTGTTTCTGGTCTGTCTCTTTCCTTCAACACCTACTCAGTTTATCTCTACTGTCCTCTCTGTTTTTTTCCCTTTCTCTCTCTCTTGTGCTCTTTCTCTGTCAGTGTCATTGGAGAGTGAAATCAAATGAGATGATCCGGTTCATGTTGACACAGCTCAGATCTCCTTAAGCTTGCTTCCAAGCCAGCAGAGGCATTGAGTCAACAGTTTCAGATTAACATTAACCTGCAAACAGGCCTCCTACCAAAATCACGGCAAGGGTCCATGTCCACAACTCCAGGTCAGGGAGAAATATTTCATACACTCATCTCTCTCGCTCACTATTGTTCTATTTGTCTACCTTTCACCTTCTCTCTCCATTTTTTGTTTCTTTGGTGCAGCCCATATGAATACACAGCCACACTGGAGGGCATCCATACACAATTCAAATGTGTGTGGTCCCATAATCACATTTATCGTGTCTTGTTTTTTTTATGTGCACACATATTCACACACGAACAAGCAGGCTCTTAAGATTTTCACTGACAGCTACAAAGTACCTCCTGTGCAGTGAGACTGTCCTAATTCGAGCCAAATCTCAGTACGACAGGATTTAGAGATGAAGATCACAGTCAGTGTCTAATCTGGCTCCAAGGCATCACTGCTAACATTTTACATATTGACATGATGCCACACTCATCGACCCTTCTTTTTCTTTTCCCTCTACTGTCCAATTTCTCTGCTGCTCTCTATCTGTTTCTGTGTCTCTGTATTGTATGGTGCCAGTTTTTGGTTTCAAATTAAATCATTTGATTGGTAGAGCAGAAACAATGTAGCTGACACACTTTACAAAATATTCATTGACAAGCAAAAAGCAGCTTTTTTTTATTTGGTGGTGACAAAGGGTATTTTTATTTCAAACTGAAACATTTTTTTTTGTACTCTGCTTTTAAACTGCTTGAATCACTTCAATTTTCTTTTTTCTTCTGTTTTATCTTTCTTTTTCACCCTCTCTCACTCCCAGCTCCATACAACCTCACTCAAGCATTACTTTGCTCACTTCTTGCTCTCTATCAACCTTCCCTCACCCTTTCCTGTCTCCCTGTTTCATTTTCCCCTCTAAATCTGTCTCCTCTTTTACATTCAGTCCGTTTCCAATCAATGCAATTGCCTTTCTGTGGTGAGAACCTTTTGGCCTCTCGCTCACTAGACTCTGAAGTTCAAAGCTGCTGGTCTAGACGATTGAAATATGAACTTTGAACCGTGGTGCTGTGTAACTTGAGCCTGGCTTGGGTCAGTATTGGTCATTTTGAAGCTCACCTTGACCAATTAAGCTCTTGGTGGGTAGATGATGGGGCTTTGCAAGCACCAATCCAAAATGTGTAGGCTTGCATTTAAATGTGATTCAGAATGGATGTGCGCACACACCGCCATGCTTTAGCAAGTTTAGATATATGTGCACACAGACATGGACACAAACTCTCTCTCTCTCTCTCTTTCTCTGAATCCCAGTACCGGGCGCCAGGTTCTGCCGTCAGGTTCTGCCACTTGGTTCTTGGTTTCGTGGTTTCATGCTAACTCTCCTTATCTATACAATCATGTATATACTTCAGTTCCATCTGTATATTGTCATATTCATTACCATCTGTATATTTCACATTTCACATCTCACATCTCTTTTCCTTTGGTTAGCCCTTATTGTATATTTTTAGTTTTAGCCTTTATAGTTTTTATTGTATATATTTAGCCTTTATTCTTTTTTATTTAACTTTATTGTATGTTTCTACTGTTGCTGGTGGAACACCAGAATTTCTCTGGTTGGGATCAATAAAGTATATCTATCTATCTATCTATCTATCTATCTCCCTCACTCTCTCTCTCCCTCCCTCCCTCTCTCGTGTGCGTGCTTCCATAAACTTGTATGACAGATTCTGCTCAATCTGGATAATAATGCTTATTTTCAACCACTCTGTCTGTGGTCTGCATTTTCATGCATTCTGTGTGTGTGTGTGTGTGTGTTCATGTGAATAATCCAAAGGAAGATGCCATATCATACATTATCCCAGTTTATGAAGCATGCAGTCAGGCCCTAAAGGTATGGCCTGCTCTCCTATCGATCCTTACTGTACAGTTTTCCAACAGCTAAATTCACCTGTATGTGATCGCCCACACACATAAACACGGGGATAGAGAGAGAGAGAGAGAGAGAGAGAGAGAGAGAGAGAGAGAGAGAGAGAGAGAGAGAGAGAGAGAGAGAGAGAGAGAGAGAGAGATCACCGCTCCTTCATCACCAAGGTTCTGTAACATAATACTTTCAGCCATTCTTTGCTTCATTTTTAAAACTTTTGATTGTCTACTGTCTATTTCTAGGCTATGTAACGATGTAACTTCCTACTTTCAATGCAAGACAAATTGCTGGTACCAGATTAGAAAATAGTTGGGCTGGCCTTGTCTGTTTAGATATTCCTTTGTGGCACCTGAACACACAAAATAAATCCTCTGCACTAAACCTCTAAAAGGAACCTCTCAGGGAAAAAAGGTCAAACACTATCTATAGGCTACCATACATTTTTTTTTCTGCCACAATACAGCTCATAACAATGGAGACTGCTGCATAAGTCCACCTGTTCTCCATCTCCCTGGTATAAGATAAATATAGTTTTACCTGTCACCAGTTTCTAAAACCATCCCCTTGAGGATGGCACAAAAATCACAGCAGCAGTAAAGTAAGCACATGAAAAGTGGTGTATGGATACTTTGTAGTTTTACTGCACGTTAAAATGGGTATGACTGCATCAGCACACATCAAAGCGGCTATTAAAATGCATGTGCACACACGATCACGCAAGACCTGTGTGCGCTCGAGCTATGGGCACATAGATCCAGCCTGGCTGTTAGCAAAGAGCCACATTACCTGCATTTCCTGACTTTATTTCTTCTCCAGTGTGAAAGTGATTATTTTTGAAGTGGGATCATTTTCAAGGTACCAAAAGCAACACTTTTAATGAATCTGCTGCAGATCTAATCATGGTCATTAAGCATGTGTGTGATTGTCTAAATTGCCTTGATCAGGATTCTGGCGAGTGGAGTGGCACAGGAGGCTACCAATTACAGCACACAGTTGGACAGAGAAAATGGCACCTGTGTTCTCAACAGGGCACACAGAAATTGGAGCACCCACACGCATGTGCATGTGTGTGCATGTGAAAACCCACAAGTGTATGTTGGTGTTCATGTATACAAAGGAACATGACATCATGCGTGAGAGAGAGAGTTAGTGCATTTGTAGAGAAAGTGTGACTGTACTTATTCAGTCACATCAGTTTAAGTCAAAAGAACTATCTTTATCTCATGATGCACACTTAAATTGAAAAACTTTGACATTTACAGCACATACATGTATACAAACATTATTGTATTAGTAATATAAAGACAACAGAAAGTAGGGGTAGCCTGTGCCACATCACAACAAACATGATATCATCACAGGCGTGCTTGTCGCGCAGCATGATGCAGCTCCTGTATCAGATCCGGCGGCATGCTGTCATGAGGGAGCACATTAGCTGGAGTGCAATAGGGCCCCTCTCGCACAGACAGCAAAGACTGCTGACTCAGATCATGTGGCTTCACAAGGAGGGAGGGAAGGAGGAGGTAAAAAGGAGGGAGAGAGAGAGAGAAATGTGAGAGGGAGAGAGGGAATGAAAAGAAGGGGAGTAGAAATTGAGGAGGAGTGAGAAATGATGGAGAACAAGGGAGGGAGAGGAGAAAGTGAGAGGGAGGGGGATGGCGAGAGTGGCATAGGGATCTTGTAACAACACACACGCACACATGCACACAAACACATACCTCTACACATACACATAAACACACAGTCAGAGCATGTAGTGGGACTCCTCCACTGAGGTGAAGTCAATAGTAAAGCCGGGTGTACATTCTTCAAAATTCATTCTCTTCATTCAAACCTCACTCACACACACACACAACCACTGAGACACCCACAAATATGCTGTCTTATGTACAGTATACACACATGGACACAAAGTTAGACAACCAAGCACACGAACATCTGTACACACAGATGGAGGCATATGTTCACACAAACGCATGCATTAAGCATGTACACTGAAGTCACACAGTTTCAAAGCAAGCACACACTGTGACACCCATTAACAGCAGCATGCATGTGCACACACAGACAAAAAAGCAACTTCCTCTCTCCAGGCACTTTTTTTTTTTCTGTGCCTAAGTACTACTTGAACTACTGCAATTTATGCTAATATTTTTTCCTTTTGTTCAACAATTGTTCACTTGAGAGAAAATGCAAATGGGGATAGCTCACAAAAAGCCTTGGTATCTCCAGAGACGCCTTTGTGGCAAGACAGTACAATAGATAGTTGCATTTGCATGGGGAATCTGTTTGGCCATATGAACAATTTCAGTATGTGATGGCTTGAAAATAAAAACTTAAATGAATTAAAAACAAAACACAAGTTTAAAGATCTCCCTCGGTGCTGGCAGCCATGTAATGCTTGATTTTTCCTGGCAGGGTTTTGGTCCATTAATTTCCTAAAAGTCAAGATCAATGCTAATCATTGCTGACATAATAAACGACTCGGCCCTCTGTCTCCATGATACTACAGGAAAATGCTTCTCTCAGGGGTGGCTGGTGGGATGTAAACAGGGGCTAGTGTCATTATGCAACAAAGGCAAAAACTGAGTGATTTTCTCCCATATTCCCATATTTGGAGCATGTAGCAGATGCTTTCATTGAGAGATTTAGAAATCTGAACACGTTAGAGGTTCAGTATGTTGTTTAAAGACACTTTGGCAGGACACATGGCTGTTGACAGACACATCAGCTGTTGTAAACATCAATCAGCTGATCTTCTACTTATGGAAGAGACTCTCTACCCATTATCCTATGAAATATTCTCCATCTGCTGTAGGTGCTGGTTGTGTATCGTCTATTCCAAATGATATGGAATTGTCTTCCAATTTTATGTCAAAACATAAATGACATGCTGCATTCTGGGATCAATAGAGTGATAGTGGTCAATTCAAAATTGTAACATTAACTATTGACAATGTCACCAAAATGCCAATGTCACTGGGCCAGTGACACTGGAGGAACTCAGTTGTTGTTTCTAGGGGGAGCAATTTTAACAATGAACAAGCACCCAAGGTTTTTTTTTTTTTTTATATATGTTCCCTATGTGGTGAATAATCTTAAGGCTGAATTATGCTTCAGCGTTGGAAGAGCGTACGGGGGTTGTGCGAAGCACGCATTTCCTACGCAGCGCGTGTGTGTCCAACATACCTCTGCAAACACACAGAGCAATTCTCCTCCCACCAACGTAGACCCTGTGACGTATGGTCGCTGCTCTTCTGTGGCGAGTGGACGAGTCGTAGAGGTGCGGGCACTCTCCAAAGTTTTCAAACACAACCGACGAGTCGAGACACAACAGTTTAAAAAAAAAAAAAAAAAAACGGCGCTGATGGCACAACAACAGGAATGTGATGCCGGTTGCAATGAAATGCCGGAAATAGTGTACTTCGGCGGACCAATCACAGCTCTTGTGGGGCTGCGTAGGGTCCGCGTAGTTACAATTTTTGGGAGGCGCGCGGCAAGGCGCGCGGCAAGGCTCTGCGGCGGTCGCACAACCCCCGTAAGCTTCGCACAACCTCCATACGCTCTTCCTACGCGGAAGCATAATTCAGCCTTTAGTGTGAGCTGACCAACTCAAAGTAGATACTTCCTCAAGCTTTTATTTATCACAGAGAGATGTTTAAATATAGCTGTCCTTCTGCGTAGACACTACAGTAGAAAAGTGTTTTCAACTTTAATATTATTAAAGTTGAAAACACTGGCGCCCTCCTTGGATAACTGACTAGCTAGCTAGGTATTTACCTAAACTGATTGGACCACATAGATTTACAAGACTTCAGTTTCGAATGATGAGTAGCTTACTCTTATAATTGCATTTTGTATTATGTCAGGCCATTCTTTTGTCCATGGAAATATAATTGGTGTTTGTGACAAAACACTTGTCCATCTGTGGTCATTTTTGAATTGGTCATTCCAAATTAAAATGGTCCAAATTTGTCAATGCTGTGGGTCAGTTGGCAGTTTATGCAAACATACAGTGTGTCAGCATGATGTAGATGCATTTGATGGACACATGTTCTGTGTGAGAGAGTATTTCAAAAAACCTCGGCACCCTACTAACAACATTGACATGTTCTTCAAACTATTAGCTGACCACAAGCTGATAAGGTGTTGCCATCATGGGTGATTGGTGTTATCATCAGGATTAATGGGCCAGAGGCTGTAGGTTATCACTTCAGTGTTTATGTCATGCTTATATCGTAATCTTAATTGCTTTTACTTTCATGGTTGTCTCTCTAAACAGCCTTTGTCTTTTTCTGCATTGGTCACAAATGTACAAGTGTGAAATGTAAACAAACACCTGCAGCACTCATAGATGGAAACCTGGATCTTACTGACAAGTTTGTACTATTCACCAAATAATACGCTGGTTTGTTGCTCTCTACAGTGTGCCCACTGAGAAGTGATGCTTTACCCTACCTTTCACAAGCATCATTGTAAAATGTGGGAAATTAGACTATAACAATACTAAGAAAGTGTGATACACATATCCCCGGTGAAAGGATGATGAAAGGATGTCTTCAAGATGAGTTTAGAAATACAGAGGTGACACAGCAGCTGAAAGGATGTCTCAGGAACAACTCGGGTGTGTTTCAAAGCCTCAACAGAAGAACAAACAACGACTTGAAACTCTACACAGACGCTATGGGAAGTCTTAACCTATTGCTGAAACAGCCCCCGTGTTGCATCAGTACATTCTGAGGTGAAGGAGCAATATTGTCCGGGATGATACGAACTTTAGACGAGACTCTTTCATGGTACAGTTTGTTTGGCAACGCAGGACCCAATAGTTGCACCATCCATTCTGATAAATCCTTCAAATGCACTGACCGTCTCTTCCAGCACCCACTGTCTCATCTTTTATCTCCAATGCTAGCCAGCTATTATCCAGACTGTGCCATCCCAAGTTTTACTCATTAGTTCACATATTCCATAACCCTACAAACCTTCATCCTGGGTATCAATTGCAGGATTGCCTCAAGTAAGAGTGTTGTTGCTCCACTTTTCATCATACTCTGAATATATAATCTGTATTCCACGCATAGAGCACTTTTATATTTCAATATTGGTAAATGAAGAACTGTACAGCACTAATTATGATATTGTAATTTGCTGTGGTACGTTCTGAGGTGGAAAGACACGTCTGAAGTTACTGCTCACTCACGTCTTTTTCTCTCTATCCATCTACCTCAACCTTTTCCACACCTCTTCTCCCCTGTCTCACCTTCTCTCCATCCTTCCATCCCTCTCATCAGGCACTTTCAGCCTGGCACCCAGAGGCATGCAGGAGATGTTTTTGTCCTGAGTCTGACACATTGTGCTCCAGTGATTTATACCTCTGCACCTCATCTCTCTCTCTCTCTCTCTCTCTCTCTCTCTCTCTCTCTCTCTCTCTCTCTCTCTGTCTCATTCAGTGTTGCCCCCTCCTTGTACCTTGTGCTCTTTCTCTCTCCATTGCTTTCATGTCTGTCTCCACACACACACACACACACACACACACACACACACACACACACACACACACACACACAGAAATAGCTCCAGGCCTTGCTGGGTGTAGGGGAGAGGTCTCTAATCCTATCCCAGAGAGAGGGGGCCTGCTGGGGGATTAGAGTGGGGCTGTGGGTGGCTGGAAAGATGGAGGGCATAGAGAGGTGGAGAGAGAGAAAGATGGCAAGAACCAGAAAGAGGGCAGGACAATGCAAAAGCATTAACATACTGTGCCAATTTGTCACTCACTTGACCACTGCAATGACCAGAATAATTTTCCTGAGAGGCATCCAAAATGTTGTTATTCAAACATTAACCCACCAGAAACAAATTGAAACAACAATTCATGTGAGCAAAGCAAAAGTGTGGTAACCACCGCTAAAAACTGCTGACAGGGACTCCAGACTGGACTATGCATAATGAACACTTTTTATTCTTTATTCAATGACTTTCAAATAGGATTTGGATGTAAATTAGTAAGTGTATACGCTTTGCGTGTGTATGCATGAGTGTTTGCTTGCCCGTGTGTCATACATGTGTTTGTGTACTCAGAGAAAGCAATCACGCAACACTAATCCCACTCTCCAGCAGCTTGATAGCACAGTAGTGAAATCCATTGCAGGCTGCTGTAGAAGCCCTTCTACCCTGTATCTCTTCTCCATTAAAACTGCAGGATTTTCCCAACAATTCCTCATGGGGGTGAGGACACACTGCAGTGCAGTAAGCATGTGAAAAGCGCACATTACATCTGCACATCTATGTGCTGTGCATATACACATATAATTTGAATCCCTCTCAAACTCATTAATCTATCATAGTCCACTTATACCTGGGTTTTCTATTCACTCCATTTAAATCTGGCTTCTTACCAAGTTTCTCACTACATCCTCATCTTGCTTCCCTTTCCCCCTCCATCACTCTCTATAATAAAGTGTTGTTTTTCTCAACTTTGCCCTGCTTCTCTTCCTGTTGGCACACCTCCCATACCTGCACCATTTGGTGACAGGAAACAGCATGTGTGCCAGCCCTTCCTTTGAATTGGGAATATTGGGAGTGATTACACCACACCACCAAACACACTGTCTGTACAGCATTCAAAGGAAGGCCGCCATTACATACCTGCTGCTTTGCTTATATGCCTGTTACACATTCAGACATCCACGTACCATGCACACAGACACACACACACACACAAACACACACACACACACACACACTGCCACAAGTGCTGTGTGGTTATAAAGCAAAACAGAATTGGAACGGATACTTCCAAGGATTTCTCAGACCATGTGCATGCAGAGCTTGTTGCATCATGAGAATGAGAATGAGCGCCCTTAAGCCTTTTCTTACGATTGAGATGTCTCGCACAAACTCACACTTTGCATGTGCCGTACCCCCAATTACGGCTCCCAGTGACCACAGCAGGCCTCACTCATACAAGTTTCTTGCACACAGATTTTATGCTTGAGGCTAAATCCCAGCCAAAGTTGTGGATCATGAAAAATTGATCTCGATGCTAAAATGACTGGATTGCATTCATTTTCTCCAATTTTGTGTGAGACGTCAAGACCAATAAGAACATAAGATGTCATAGCAATTCTCACTGAAATGATCAGGCAGTGGAATAACAGCAAAAGGTAAAGAGCAGTTTTCTGAATAAGGTCAATTGTCCCTGCATTTTAGTTTCCCTCAGATGGCCATCATGGTAAAGCTACAAAGCAGGCAGTCTACTCTGAATGACCCCCAGCATTTTTAACCAATTGTTAGTAGATGCACATACAGTATTGCCAAATGTACATCCAACAGGTTGAAAGTTTGTTTGATCCATACATCTATTGTTTTTTGAACAAATGCAATAGTTAGGATGCACATTTATCTGCATTTATCTACATTCATTATTCCTCTGTTATCACATTCCATTCATTTTTCTTGGAAACTCCCGTCATGCCATTGGCAAGATTTGAGACTTAGAGCTACTACTGTAGATGATGCCAAAGTGAATCATCAACCTTTTGATATCTGTGCAGTATACCAGCATACAAGCCAAAAAGCCAAATGACCACTCACAAGTGTTGATTTGATTGAGTCCCCTGTCTATCCGTCCTGATTCTGTGGCTACAAACATGTGGGGGAGGGGTTGACAGCTGGTTCTGTGTGTGTGTGTGTGTGTGTGTGTGTGTGTGTGTGTGTGTGTGTGTATACGCACACACGTGGATTTAAGCCCTAGCAGAATAAAGATCATGGGCTTAATCCGGCTGTTCAGTAGGTCACGCTGAGGATATACTGACCATATACTGACACATAAACCCACATCACAGCAGTATGCATCTATCTATCTATCCATCTTACAGCACCAGTGTATGCAGAACAAATCTTGTCTTTCTTCTCTCCTGAATACCTTGTTAAAATTCCATGAACTAAAGAGTTTGTTTGCAAAAACGTCTATTTCCAATTGTATTTATTATAAACCATGAGTTTCCTAGGTAGCACCAATCAAAAAAAAAAAAAAAAAAAAAAAAAAGAAGAAAAAAATCCTACTAGTGGGATAATGCACAAGTGATATTGGATTTAGAAATAAAAGCAAAAAAAGAAGAAGATGAAAAGAAAAGAAAAATCAATTTATGTTTTAAGCAAATAAAAAATAAAATATTACAGAACAAACAATTACAGAAGTCATTGCTTCTGTAATTGGGAGGGAGTTTGTGATACTTGGCAGCTACAGATGAGACAGTCAAAGAGATGAGAGCAGGATGAGAGTGGGGTGGGGGGCAGAGGTGGCGGGTGAAGAGAAAGAGAAAGAGAAAGAGATGGCAGGCTGGAGAAAACGACAGAAAGAGGGAGAGTGGCAGAGCAAGGGAGCGAGCACGAGTATGGGGGAGAGAGTGCGAAGAGTGGTCTGTTCTGTGTCTGACCCCTGTTACATGAGCCTCACAACAGCGCTAGAAACCTGTTAACAACGAGAGTCCATTTAGCCCAGAGTGACCACAGTCGGGGTTCAGGACTACACCACACACCTCCCTTTCCATTAGCCACAAAGGGACACTCATTTGTAGGGGAGATGCACACACACACTGAAACAAACAGACCAACATGTGCAAGCAAGCAAGCACACACGTATACACGAAATGCATGCACACAAAAAGGATACACACACACACTTTTCTCTGGGGTCATGAAAGTTCAGCCTCTTATCCATTTAGCCTTCTTTTGTTGCTGGGTTCCCATCACACAAGGCTCACAGGGAGAGTGCACAAAATGGAGAGCCATGGAGGAGTGGAGGACTCATATCCTCTGAGGAAATCAACTGTGACCCCAAGAAACAACACTGGAGAGGAGAGAAGAGCAAGAGGCAAGCAAGTGGGGAGGGCAAAAGAAGAAGAAGGAGTGAGGAGAGGGATGGGCGGAAAGGTCAGAAAAATAGCGGTGGTTGAAGGCATACTTCAAACTTTCAAATTTCAAATGTCAGGGGTGAAACAACATTACAGACAGAATAAACTGCTGTGTGCTCGTTGTAAAAAGTGCCTTACTATGTCATTCTGTTTGTATCTTAAGGGGAAAAACCTCATCACATGTCACCTGCAGGACATACTGCAAAGTTTTAATTTATGACATCTGAGAGTATTAGCCTATATTTTATAATTTTTCATATTTATTCTAATCTAAGCGATTGTATTTCTTTATTAGCACTATGTTTTCCCTACTAATTATCTCTATAAAACAAAAGGGTGTGCTACAGTGGAATGGTGTGCTGCAGAAGAGAGGAACACTCACATATAAAATAATATTTCAAAACAAAGAAAAATCTTGTTGGGTGCTGAGGGAACCACGAGAAAGGAGACAAGGAGATTGATTATTCTGGAGATGGGACAGGGAAAATTAAAAGATTTATTTCCAAAAGAACTTGCTGATGTGCGGTGAAACTGTGTTGTGCATCCAGTGGCTAAATGCAGACCTCACAGTTTCTTGCCAGACAGCTGGTTATGTTAATACCTAAATAATGTGTCATTGAAATTGACAACTTTTTTTATTCAGAGAGCAAATAAAGAAAATCTTCACTTGTAAATGTGACTAGTCATATTAATTTTTGCTTGAGGGCAGGTATCACAAGAAACAGAAAAATTGGTTACAGTACACTTCAGCCATTAACTCAAACATTTACCAGTCACACTGTAAAAGGCAGCAGCTGGCTCTGAGCTCTCTACATGTGCTCTTCTCACTTGTGATGATTCTCAGCATACATAACTCTTTGTGTTTCGTGTATTCTTAAAACTTCCCATAATTTACAGTCACATTAATCAGTTATTATGAAAAAAGTCAACAGCCATTACAGTACATTTTGAACCTTCATATGATGAAACTTGGAAACATTCAGTTCTTTAAGGAACAATCATTATTGGGAATTGAGGCTCTTTTTTTGTTGTTGTTGTTTTTTCATAAGCACAATGTGTTAAAATGCAAATATGTAATTTGTAATATTCACATCATGCAGTCTGTGTTGGAGAGGATGTGCTCATGTAACAAAATTTCACAACACTGGGTTGGGTTGGGCCGGGTCACCTTGAGGTGTGAAAGTGTGCAACTGGGAATGTGAAGCAAGACATTGCTGGAAAAAGGCAAACATGAGTCAACATCGGTCAACTTTCCCAGGAAAAAAATAAGCATGGAAATAAGGAAAAAAATGCATTATTGCACAGACTGTTGAGAGCACACATTCGAGTAATAGATTGCTTTTAGCAACAACAACTAACATAACACATTACTAACAGGATTTTGGTAATATTATTGCAGGTACTATACCAAGCAATGCAATACCACCCAAAAATGAAGGTTTATTGTTTTGTTTTTGTTTTTTTAAGAAGAATTCATCCAAACTGTCTCATCGGTCAGTGCATAAGCAGAAAAAAATAAAGAATTTCTTGTCGCTAGAGAAGAGCCATTCATGGATCTGCATACCAACACCTTATGAAGCGCTGTAGCAGGATTTTTAGAACTGCGAAATCGCTGGCAGTTAAATCCCAATTATTTAGGAAGAGTCATGAAAGGAGGAGACTGTAGGATCTATGGTGCAGGAGTAATTTAATTTTAAAAATTTAAACTCACAGGGAAGTAGGCCTACTGAGCACTTCTGTGCTCCGAGTGAAAGAAGATAAAGAATTCTAACACCTGAGTGCCTCGCTTGAAAAGCTGCCCAAAAGGAGAAGACAGGCGCTCTCTTTCAGTTTCAGGTCTGCAGATTACCCGCCATGAAACAACATTACCCCCTTACATTTTATAATGCCTATTTTGTAATTCTGAGGTTATTTTGGTGAAAGTAATGCAAAAATAGTGTATTACTCTACACAGACAGTAATATTGTGAAATAACATATTACTTTCAAATGAAATAACTAGTAATAAGTGATATATTATATTATAATACATGATACACCATACACTATGATATTCTACTACACATTACAATGCAATACGACACAATGAGATTTGTGCATAGCTCAACATGTAGAACTTAAAATGTAATGCTGATACTATAAGGCACTTGAGATGTATGCATCCAGTAAATGACACAGGTTATGGCAGGACAGCAAAATTATTCATGTTTGCCTAATGGTCAATCCAATAATATGTGGTTTGGATGGGATTTCATTAGTGTGGATCCTACTACCCCTACAGTTCTATTTCCACCTCTCTCTGTTCATCTCTGCAGTGATCCCAGCACTTATATCTGCAGCACGCAGCTCAAGAGAAATAACCATGATGAAAAACTAGAATGGAGAGATCATATTAGTCTCAGTTAGAGAGAGCTCTCCAAAAAAGTCAGAGTGACTAACTGGAGATGGCTCTGCTAATAACAGGGTGAGCATTCAGAGGAGGCACAAACCACCAAAGCCACTGGCAATAACTCTGCATTTACTTTCAATTTGTCACAAGCAAAAGAAAATAATTGCTCATACTCAGAGCCCCGTACCCACACACATTTACACACAAAAACACACAACCACATAAATACATAGTCACACATACAGTTAAGCGGGCACACACACAGCCAGGAAAACACACACACTTGCACACAGATGCTTAGAAGCTTATGAACATAATTAAAGGTCTTCCCTCGCACATAATGTAGTCTTTGAGACCTGTGCAGTGATTAATGATGGCGTTTTACAGTATGTATGTGTTGATGCACATGTAGGCACGCACACATTTGCAAACTATTTTTTTTCCCATATCTATCTTTGGTGCTTTTGTTTCCACTGTATCCATTTCTAGTTGAATAAAAGAAACTGAAAAAGTGCATTGCGAGAGATAGGAACAGGGAGGAGAGGAAGAAAGACAGGGAGAGCTAGAAAACGAGAGTGAGAGAGAATGAAAGAAGACAGATAGATAAATGGAGACAAAGAAAGAGCGTGAGCCTAACTGATGAGACAGACGAGGCAGCCAGTGACTGACAGAGCGGCAGGGGGAGTAAAGGAGACAGAAACAAAAAAGAGAAAAGTTTATCGTAATGTTATTCCAAGCTTCAATCAGTGCTCACCCCACTCTGCTCTCACCCAGTCGTCTTAGACACACACACATGAACACACACACACACACACACACACACACACACACTGGCAACTATGCACAAGCATCTTTCTGCCCGTCAACCTTGGTCTGACAGTCTGAGTGCCATGGTAACAATTCACAAAGGTTTAAACCAAGGGCTCTGAGAGAGAGGAAGGAGAATGGATAACAGAATGACTGGATATATGGACTAACAAACACACAGACAATGAGAAAGACTGGCTGACAGACAGGTTAGCTTGTCAAAATCAAGAGCAAAACCAGAGACACTGTCATATGGGGCAAAGCACAGTAGGAGTGCTTAGAGAGAGAGAGAGAGAGAGAGAGAGAGAGAGAGAGAGAGAGAGAGAGAGGGAGAGAAGACACCCCCAACTTCATTCCTTTAGCCGAGCCAAAGGAGAGGGGGGTAGACAGACATGGGGAGACAGTGATAAAGCCCCGGTTTAGACAAGCCTTTATGGGTTCACAGTCATAGACACCCTTTGAAGTTGTGAAGAGATTTTGGGCTTACAACTTTGACAACAGTGACTGGAGACAGAGGCAAATTTCATTAAAGTTATGCAGAGAGACATGAGATACCAGGAATCAAGGCAACACGATCACATCAAAGAATGATTACTCAAAAAAAAAAAAAAAAAAAAAAAGATGGACCACAAAAGAACTGCATACACCCAAATGAATTAGTCACACATACTCCATCAGCTTGAATAATGCAGGAATTTTTATTTATTTATTTATTTATTTATGGAAACCTCCACTCTACACACTTTGGCTTTGACATCATTAACACCATTACTTTTCAGATGGGGTTAGTGAAGGACTATGCCTCCCCTTGTGACTTGATGGTGAAATAAAGCTTCAGCATCGACTTCACGGCTACGTCGGCTGAGGCCACAAACAAAAATAGTCCTAAAAAAGAAATGTTAAAATGAGAGTGCCTCGAAACCAATACAATACATGCACCCTGATCTAATGATTTTGTGACAAAGCTTTGGTCATTTTAGTGCCCAAAAGCCTGGTCTTATCATTGATTTGCAAACTCTAACAGAGGCTGTAAACTGAAACGTGCCCATTTTGCACATGCATTAAATATAGTAACCTAAAATACTTTTTATTCACTTGTTGTATACTCATTACCTCACACCCGTAGGCTATACATTTATATTTTGAGTTGGGCATGTTTTCACCTCTAGCTGCATACCCACATAATGTGCCTTTGAACCACCTTTTCTGAGTGAATGTTTGAAATAAGGCAGCAAAAAGAAGGCTTTTCTCATGCTCCTGTGGTCCACTGTTGTTTTTGAAGTCCTGAATCTTTGCAACCCTCCCTATCGCATATGGCACAAGTCCTGTTGTGTGCCATCATGATGCCATTTGATGTGAGCCAACAAGACCAAAAGTGAATCCGGGAAAGTACTGAGTGATGTTTTGAAGCAGCCACATACAGATGGTACATCATGGGCCAAATTCAGCAAAATGGTGAAGGCAGGCACCCAATGACCAAAAACAACTCTGGAGAGTACTGACTGATGTTTTCACATGGCAACGTACAGGTCACAGTCTCAATTCTCCAAAAAAAGAAAGACAGAAAGACAGAAAGAAATAAAAAAAAGAATCTACCCTCCAATGGCTTAAAGATGTGTTTCTCTAGCCTGTATCCAGTGTATTTTCTCAGCAAAACATAGCAAATCAATAGGCATTGAGTGACCTACAATGCCTACTGAAACTCACCAAAATGTATCCTTTGGACATTTTAAGGCATTGATTCAACCTCTTGTTAACGTTCAATGTCACTGCTTGATTCATGTGCTTCTACTTTCTTGAAATTTTATTTTTTCCTTTATTTTCAATAAGAAAGATGGTCTGCTTTAAAACATTCTTCTTATTAAGTCTGGATGAATTTATGCCTTTATTTTAACTGTCACTGGATTCAGTTTTATTGGCTACTCAATTACTTCCCCATTATCCCTTTTTTTCTTGTGTAAAAAAATGTTTACCTATTACCCCTTTGTCTATCTATTACACATTTAGGCACCAATGAAAAGAGGATTTCAGCTCTCACTGTGCTTTCAAAAAACTGAATAAAGAATGAATGAACGAATCAGTCAGTGAATGTGAATGTGAGCTACAATGGTAGAAGCATGTCTTCCACTTGGAATCAAGTGAGCAAAAGTATTTGTGACCTAAATAAGTTCCATACAGAATAATTTTAAGTGTTACATGACCACTTCTGCAATAAGCTACCAAATACAGTAAAAAGTAATCAGACAGACAATAATTGGCAGAAAACCCAAAAAATGTATACAGTACATGGATTTAAAAAAAAAAAAAAAAAAAAAGATTTGATTTTAATTTGACTTTTGCTGCACTGTACTCCAAGTGGCTGGAGAACCACAGATTAAAAATGAAGTAATGCAATGCAACCTTGATGATAGTGGTCCTAAATCCCGGTCCTCAGGACACACAGCCCTGCTGGTTTTCAAGTCATTTAATCACGGACTGATTTACAATTATATGAGCTACTTACAATTCAGCACCTGGTAGGACAGACAACCAGCAGGGCTGTGAGCACCGCTGTTGTTAGTCAGCTAGCAACAACTGGAAAAGTCTGCACATGGGATAGAGTTAACGAATGCTAATGAGAACAAGGAAAGAATAACTACTCAATGTCACATGATGAAAATATCACTACTCTGAAAAATCATAGTTACAAAAAGACAAAAAGTAAAGGAACTTACTAATGACCTTTAAGTCAGACTAATGCATCCGTGTTATTTCTGTCCACCTCTCCCACTGATTAATGTTCTGCTAGCAAACACTGTTATAAAAAAAAAAAAAAATAGTAAAAAATTTGCAAATTTTTTACTATTACGGAAGCCCTAAAGGGCCATACATACATATATTTTATTTCCTCCGTTTTCCTGTGATAACGAGATAAATGACGAGACCTCCACCAGGTTATTTCACTGATCACCTCACCTTGTATCAGAAAGGAGGAGCTAATCAGTGAAATCACCTGGTGGAGGTCTTGGTTGGAATGAAAACCTGCAGCCTCTCGGCCCTCCATGGCACATGATTGGTGACCCCTGACATAAAGCATAATGCTATTTCAGCCTGTGTCAGGCCTTGATTGACTGATGTTTCCTGCAATGATTTAATAAACTAGACAATCGTTTTGTTTTCTCGAGATCTCGATTTAATTATCTCGTTATCACGAGAAAACAGAGGGAAATTATCTCGTTATCACGAGAAAACGGAAGAAAAATATCTCGTTATCACGAGAAAACGGAGGAAATTTATCTCGATATCACGGGAAAACACAGGAAAATTATCTCGTTATCGCGAGAAAACGGAGGAATTATCTCGTTATCACGGGAAAACGGAGGAAATAAAATATATGTATGTGTGTCCTTTTAGGGCTTCCGTAAATTAGTAAAAAACTATGTTTTTTTTTTTTTTTCAATATTAAAAAAAAAAAAAAAAAAAAAAAAACAGTATGATTTTTTGGTAAATAATGTTTTTTGTTTGTTTGTTTTTGTTTGTACTACTTATTCCAAATATGCAAATAGTACAAATAATACAAGGCTTCCTGACTGCTACTAAACATTTTTTTTTTGCACAACATAATATAGAAAATAAAATTGAGGAAGCAAAATACTAATACAAGAAAATACAGAAAATAAATGAAATTCGAAAAGGAGTGAGAAGCATAGCTTATTAGCTCTCACCCCTTTGTCTAAATAAAAAATTACACACACACACACACACACACACACACATATATATATATATAAATGTATATATATATATATATATATATATATATATATATATATATAGGAAACAAGTTCTTTACTGTCACCCCAGACAGTCTTCGCTGTATATTTCATGGACTTAGAGGCTTCTTACAAATTATTTAGTTATTTTTATTTATTTATTTTAAGCATTTTTCAGATAAGCCCATTTATATTTTTATTTTATTTTCCACAGGGACAACACTTGGCAGGGATGCTAATATATGGCATAGGAATTTACACAGATTGACAACTTCTGCTCTTGGTCTTTATTAGTTAGGTTCATTAACTAAGAAGCTTCCAGTCCATGGCTCATTCAACAGTTCGCTCTGTGCTTTTCATCTTGGGAGACTTATTTGGGGCAAACATTTTCACACCAAAGTGCAAGACAGTGAAATACACAACGCCTTCCATCTAAAACCTTTCTCTCTGTGTCTCTTTCACACAAAACACACACACACACATACAACACACTTCTCCACACACTGCTCTGCTTCATTATTTTGAAGCCCCTCAGGCATGAATTTGGCTCACAGCAACCTCAGGCTTTATTTGAATAAAATCGATCTACTCTTGATTACGACGCTGAAAATTGCATCCACGCATGACGGCGTCACACCCTCAATTTGTTCTAACAAGCAATAAGATGAGAATACAACTCAAAACCCCAGCGCTGGGTGACTAAATGCAAATAAACGTAAAATCGCATGATTCAAACTACACAGATACAAGTGCACACAGACGCAAACACAGGCAGACATACACTGATGCGGAAAGATGTGGGCAGATAAACATAAATCCCTGAAACTGAATAAGACACACAGACAGACAGACAGACACACACACACACACACACACACACACTCAAAAGCACTTCAAACGCAGGCTCATTAGGCAGCCTGCAGAAAGAGGAGGAGAGAGAAAGTTTAATAGCTGTAGGTTAGCTACCTGCATTCAAACATTTTTATATGCTGTGTTGAAAAATATGGATTTACCATGACATCCATGTGTGTGTGCTGTTCTATGTGGTAGATAGATAGATAGATAGATATAGATAGATATGTACTTTATTGATCCCGAGGGAAATTTATCCTATTTATCTTAATGAGAAAAAAGAAAAGGTTATGGAAGCTGGTCCTTGCTTCACTGGCATGCTTGGCTGGTCCTTACTTCATTAAAGGAACTGTTTAAGGTTAGGATTTATGGTTTGCATTGAGCTGTGCCACTAAGTAAATAAATCCCAAACCCAAATCTCTATAAAGTTTGACTAGGCACCACCTGCTGTTCTCTATGTGTGGTGACATCACCTGCCACCAAAGTTAAGTTAAGGGTCAAATTAAGGTAAGTATGTGTGTGTGTGCTTGTGTGTACAAACGTGTGCTGAATTGTTTGATCCTAAGCCATGAGATGTGATGTTTTAGGGTACATGAGGACTTAGCAGAGGGAAAAAAAACTGAGCAAACAACACCAATACATTTTAAACTTTCTGGGATCCAGATACACACACACACACACACACACGGACAGCTACACACATACACACACACACACACACACACACACACACACACACACACACACACATGCACGTTCTGTTTCTGCATTGATCCTGTATTTTGCCTTCTGCTTCTCCTCTTGTGTTTTTTCTTGGACCCCATGTGCACCTTGCATTAACATGCAGTCTGTGTCAGGATAGGTCAGGGGTAGGCAACCCTGTGCCATGGAGAGCCAAGAGGCTGCAGGTTTTCATTCCAACCAAAAACTCAGGTGATTTCACTGATTAGCTCCTCCTCTCTGCTAGAAAGTGAGGTAAACAGTGAAATCAGCTGGTGGAGTTTTTGGTTGGTATGAAACCCCGCAGACTCTCGGCTCTCCATGGCACAGGGTTGCTTACCACTGGGATAGGTTATCCAGATGAGGAAAAACACATATTAATACAAGGTGTAATGCCTTCAGAAAGCGGTGTGATCAGAATGCAATCAGATCTGCCAGACCACTGGCTCGCATACTGATCTGATCTCAGCCAAGCATAAATGCAATCCACAAAGCTGGAGCAGATTTGCGAATAAAAACCGCCCATAAGTTGAAAACCTCACCGTGCCTTTTAATGAATTCTTCAAATAAAGTCAGCTGAGTTGTGCTGGAAATAATGTAAAACTGATTTACCACTCAATAGGGTGCCCCATCCAAATTACTAACTACTGTTAATTTTAGCTACCTAAAGTTAGATAGCCCATGTATTCATAGCTCCATGTCAATGATGTTAGTTACAGCTTTATTTTTACACTCAGCCAGGCTTTAGAGCTGCACAAGGAATAAGGAAATATTATAGATAACGTAATAGGAAATATCTATGCTCAAAAACTTAAGTTAGTTATTTATTACTCTTTAGACCTATTTTAGTGAGCGGGTTGAAGTACCAAAATGGACCATTCAGGGTTCCTGTCTTGCAGGTGTAAATGTGTCATACATCTTCCAACATGTATTCAGAGCTATCTCTAGCTCAAGGTTTCCCCTCTTTCTAACTTTTTCAACCTCTCTACCTCCCCTGTGGTCCTTTACCATCATGTGCATCAATTCAGCTTGATGACAATGTTTGTTTGCATGGCAATTTGTGTACACAAGTGAAGGTTAAAGAGCATGTACGAGTATGGGCATGTGTGTGTTTTGTTCTGATCACGGTGACAGGTGACAAGAAAAAGAGACAAGGTAAAAAGAATACAGAGGATGAGAATCAAGGTGAAATTAGAGAAGAGAGTCACATATGGTGGGGGAAGAGAGGAGAGCGGCTGCGTTGAGTAGCAGTGAGTGGGTTGATTTCACAAAAGAAAAGTTTGAAGAGGATTTAAAGAAGAGAATAAGTCAAAGGTGCTCTAAGGAATGTGGAGCTTTTCTTTTTAACTCAGTAACAAGGCCAGATAATAAAATGATGATGGTAATGATAAGGGTGATGATGTTGGTGGAATTTGAGATCATAATTGATTCCTACATTGCAACTGTAACTTGTAAAGCAAGTGACAGTCTCAGGTGAATATTACAGGCTCACTGCCTATTAAACATAGCATGATTTTGCTGGAAAGGAACAGTTATGAATCAGCAATAAAGAGAGTGACACCAGTACAGGGAGTGAAAGAGAGGAAGGGGAGAGAGAGAGAAAAGAGATGATGAAAGATGTGAAATGAGAGGGGAAAAGAGAGGTGATGGGCGGAGGCCGTTTTAATCATTGTAAGGTGAGGGAAAGTGAGGAGGACAACGAAGAGGGGAGATATTTTATTCATAATTACGTGGTACATTATTAAACAAGCACAACCTCAAACGCAATGGAAAGGTGCTACCTGCAGCCATGCATTTGCTATTCATGGGAGTGTGAAAGAGCTGTCTTTCTACTAGTTTGTACACCTCCAACACACACATGCACGCTCACACACCACATACACTCATACTGCAAACTCACACACAGAGCGAAGGTTACAAAATTGTAACCCTAGTTCTATTAGCACAGGCGGGGCCCTCTACTGGACTCTTTGGATAATGCCCTCTTCAATCACAGTCCTTGGCTACCTCACTGAAATTAGCATAAACGCAGTCGCTCAATCATAATGGCCGGCCTAGCACGCTTGGTCTATACAGTATATAAGGCAGCATACCAAGATGCTGGCATCCATAACCCTCTTCCACGAGTAATACAGGAGACAGAGTCCATAGAACATACAACAGCCTTACCAAGTCCTGACCGACAACAGGTTAATTGCAGCGGCCCTCTTATCTTTCTAATTCAGACTACTTAAGTAAGAAAAATAAGGGGCCCAATCCATCCCAGTGAAAGATAAGACAAGAAACAAGCTGAATCGGCAGGCCTTGGCCCGTAGGAGTCAAAGGTCATGCCAGAGATAACCTGCCCACCTCATAGCCGGGGTCATCAAGAGCCATGGGGAAAATGCAGGTCAGATGTAAAAACACAAACACTTCCTTTTCACAATTCTTTGGTTGCCAGAGCAAGCACAGACGCTGAAAAGGAACCGTCACGTCTAAGAGATAGAACTGCATATGCACACAGACCATAGTGTCAGGGTCTTTTCCTGCCTGACTATAACCTTGGAAGATACAGTCACTGAGCCATCTGGCAAGGCACCTCTTGCATTGGGCTTTGCCAGCCACAGTGCATTGGATGGGGGCTATGCATTCAACATAACATGCCAATGTAGATAAAGGGCATAGCATAGTAGATTCATTTTGTTTTCCTGTCTCCTGTTTGGCGTGGAGGACAAGATGCATTCAGCTGTATCATTCTCGACTGAAGTGAACTCCCTACGGTCTTCGGAATAAAGAAGAGGGTCAGTCTCAGAGTAACACCACTTTGGTCACCCCAAAGCAGCATGCAGCTGGGGTGACCCTAAAGTGCACTCAATTCACGGGCTCTCTTTGCTGAAGTCAGTGCATTCGGCAGAGCTGTCTTGAGTGACTGCCTTCAGACAGGAGCACTCCACAAGTTCATACAGCTCCTTAGCCAGAGCCTAAAGCACCAATGGCAGTTTCCATTGAGGGATGGAGGTGCACATCACAGGGCATTGTCTCCTGTCTTTCTTGAAGGTAACCAAGATGACTGTCAGTCACTGTTGTCTCCAACAGTGGAGGAATGAGGTGGAGAATAGGAAAGGCATAAAGTAGCTTTAGGCCATCCTGAGTGGCTGTTTATGCAAAATTCAGTGAAATAGTCCACGTGTGTGATTGAAGAGGGTATTATCTAAAGATTCCAGTAAAGGACAGAGCCTGTGTGATATAGAACCTCCTCCCCTACTCACCAGTGCCACTTTTTCAATAAAGAAAAAAAAAAAAAAATACCAAGCGGGGGACTTGCCTCTCTTCTTTTAAAGAAAAAAAAAAAAAAAAAAAAAAAAACTACAAGGTACAATGCCTAGGGCAATTCTTTTGGTGAAGGACTTGATTTTTACCTCTGATAAAAAAAAGAGGTGAAAGGATTTTTTTTTTTTTTCTTAAACTGTGCAGGTGCTTATATTTCAATGGATTTGTCAAGCAGGGCACACTTTGGAGGTTGTCAAGAGAGGCAAAGCTAGTGTTGTTACACTGCACTTGAATTGCTGGCTGGTCATTTAAACTGTTCAAAGAAGCTCTACGTATGTGTGTTTGTGTGGCACAGCTCACACTTTGTTAGTTCTGACTGTTATTTGTCTTTAAGCATGTTGTTCCACACAAGAAGCTTAAAGACAGCTGGCAGACAGACACCCACGCACACATACAAATACCGATGCACACACCAGGGCAAGCAATACGACCTTGACGCCTCCAAATATTTCATCGCCTCACACTTCATTACATGAAGGCTGCTGTCAAATGCTATTACTGTCTGGCTGAAATTATAGCGCTATTTTCATGTTTTCCTTACACAAATTCTCTACAATGTCTCAAGACACAAGGATGCCATATGTGTCAGAACTATCTATCAAAAGTACACTCTCACCACAGAATTGAAATGCCCACATTATGCATACAGGCATGGCAGGACTGGTCTATATTGTAGCACCGACTCTGTTGTCTTAAAATCAGTCTGAAAGAGTGGGGTTTTTATTTTGTTTGTTTTTTGTTTTTTTTTGGAGTAGCTCCATTTTTCTACCGTTTGCAGTAGCAATACTAGCCAATGCTCTAGGGACGGAGATTACAAACGCTTTATAGTGCTTACACTGAGAAGTCTGTCACTGATTCAGGCTTAGCCAGTGTGGCAAATGTACCATTTCTTTTGCAGTGCCAGGCAGAGAGCTATATTGTAACCAGCTAACACCCTTATTACTGCATAGCTTTGAGTCCTACCACCTCAAGGGAATAAGGGCAACCACAGTGCAAATCTGCCTTGACACAGCTTAGTTTAGTCTGTCTCTCTGTTTTGACAACAGTTGTAAGTAAAATGAAATATTAAAAACAAAATAGAGTTGAATGATATTGATAGCCAGCAGCATTTAAGCCTTCAAGAGTGGAACACAGACCACTGGATCAAGGATCAAGACAAAAGTGCTACTTATATAACTACTACTACTACAAGTACTACTACTACTAAGAAGAAGAAGAAGAAGAAGAAGAAGAAGAAGAAGAAGAAGAAGAATTTAAAGTAATGAGTTACACTGTCAGTTCAGCCTTGTTGATACTGGAGCCAAGAAACAAAACGCAGTGTTGTTTCCTGGCAGAAAAGGCTGAGATTCTCCTGAGAAGAGGAGTGAGCTCTGACACTGCAGCACATTTTGAGTCTTTTTGATGTAATGGACAGAATTTCAGCTAAATAGATTTTTTTTTTTTTTTAAATAGAAGTACATATTATGTCAACTTGATTTTCTATTTATTAAGGCCTCGGTGAACGCCAGTTTGACAAAACTACGACAGGTAATATCGGAAACGTAAAAGTCCACGTAAAGTCATGACAGCTCAGATCAGCCAAAATGGGGAAAAAAAACGTGCGACCAGACACAAATAGAAACATCCGCAGCTCTGGGATTCTAGGCTCAACCTGAGTTACTGTGTTTTATTTCCATTTATTTTCATTGTGTGCGTGTGTGTGTCTTTGTTCTTTAATGCATGCATGCAAGAAAAGACTCTCTCACCTACGCAAAAAAATATATGTTTTTGATATATTTTTCCAGTGTTATATTTCTTTTATCTTTACAAACACTGTACACATCCAGACAGTCCCGCTGTGGTTTTACCTACATAGCGTTGCCGTACTTGTCACTGTCAAGTGAATTAAAATCACAAGCATTTTTGTTGCATTACATAGCTCCTGTGATCTGTTCTTTAGCAGCATGTGCTGAAAACATGTTTTGAAGGGAAATCAGCTGCCACAGTTGGGTGACTGTTTCTCACAGCAGCAGAAAGCTGTGGCCTAAAATTAGACTCTTGTTACAACAACTAATTTTACTGAAATATACTGGTGAAAAACATCCAACACGTTGCATTCAACTTGTACGCAGCTTGGCATTCATCCAGAGAGCCCATTAAGGCCATAGTATAAAGAATTGGTTCTCACTAAGTGTTCAGTGGAGAGAGATGACATTTTCCTGGGCATTTTGCTCAACTGTGGAGAACATCAAAGCCAGACAAAAATATTTCATTCAACCTTTTTAAAGTGCAATTAAAACAGCTTAAGATCACATTATTTCTTCCAAGGTAATGTGATTTGTTACACTTGTAAATGATTTTACAAGGTTTTATGTGACATTTATGAACAATCAGTAATTTGGATAGTCATGAATTCATGTGCCTCATGTGAATCTCTTTGAGGTATGCCTAAGAACCAAAAAGGTTTGGAAGCACTGGTGTACCTTGGAGAAAATATCTGGTTGTATTTTAGTGGACGGCTGCTTGGCAGCCATGTATGAGCAAAGTAAGCATTGGAATTAAATGGTTGCTCAGATGTGTAATAGAAATGTCCTACAAAATGTCTTACATTTGTTTTATGTTCAAACCGTATTTAACCATGCATGGTGACTAAGAACACATTTACAATAACACTCTGGAGAAGCGGTTGAAAGGGGGACAGAGTGTAACACATTCATACACACATACCCTTGACAGCTGCTCAGTGCTGCCACAGTCTGTTGATCGCAGAGCAGTTCCACTGACATAGTTGGGGATTAAGTGCCTTGCTCAAGAGGACTTTGACAGTTGTCGCTGACGGAAGGAAGTGCACTTCAAGCAATTCTTAAGTTCTCTATAGCCATTTCTTTTCCTATCACTTCATTTATCATTCATACTTGTGATGATAGTGATATACTTGTAAGTCGTTCTGGGTAAAGGCATCAGATAAGTGTAGGACGAGAGTGTGAAATGCAAAATGAGTCTGGAGAGTACACTGATGCTCTTAGCACAGTTCTTACAAATACACTGCACTGTCAGCCATAAAATACTAAATTGGCTGTGTGAAAAAACAATATTAGATTAATATCAGATTGTGTGATTAATTGATTTGAACTGGGACAACATCAAACCAAACTGCAGGTTTGCCAAATTCAAACCTTAATTGACAGATTAGTAAGATTAGTAAGGTGAGGAGGAAGGAGACAGAAAAGAAGGGGCAAGGAAGGGATCAAAGGAGGTAAAAGGTGCAACAAAGGGACAACACCGACAAAAACAGTAATCACAGCAAGTTGTGTAGTCTCCTATTCAGCCATAAAATCTTATTTTTTCTTAAAACAAGTAAAAAAAATCTGACTTGTTTTAGGAATTGTTCTTGTAACAAGTATAAAAAGAATAAGGCAGATCAGCCCACTAAGGATTTTAGAAACAAGCTGATTATCACTGGAAACACATTGGCCTATTTCATCCCAGTGGCAGACCTTTTTTCTCTCAGCTACAGTTCCTGAACCTGGCGCACAGGTTGGAAATCTTACCCACTACTCAGACACACACACACACACACACACACACACACACATAGACACACACACACATATAGATAGATAGATAGATAGATAGATAGATAGATAGATAGATAGATATTTATAGAAACCTGGTTGAACACTTCTTAGTCTCATTTACACAGCAAACCCTTACACTGCTTGTAAGGTCAGGCGCTGCTTCACCCTCTAAATACAAAGAACACACACATCAACACAAGAGACTGCTTAACATGTGCACTCACAACCACACACTCATGTGCACAAGCAGGCCAAGATATGCAATATGCATGCTCAGATGAAAAACGCTTGCATGTGCATGTGAAAACACACACGCACACACACACGCATACACACACACACACACACACACACACACACACACACACACACACACACAGTCTGGGATTTTTTCACAGGATCACCCATTACCACCCTTTGAAGAGTGTGAGTGAGTTGCTAATGGTTTTGTATCACATTCAGAGGAGAGCCTGTGGGCTGTCTGTCCATTAGCTGGCTGACTCATTCTGCTGAGTAAACACAACACTTCCATTGCCCTTGTCCTCTGTTACTTTTTCCCATACTCATCCCCCTCTACCCGCAAAGTAGTGAGATCAAAATAGCCCACTGAAATTTGTGTGTTTATGCATCTGCGTGTGTGTGTGTGTGCAGGTGTGTGTCCGCATGAATGCGGGTCTGAGTGCGCTTGCTTGTTTTTGTGTGTTGGGGAGAAGCCCAGGAGAAGACAGAGAAAGAGAGACAGGGGAGCAGAAAGGCAGAGAGGTGATGGAGCAGGAGACACAATTAAGCTCTCTCTCCCTTTAACACCTCTGATGTGGTGAAAGAGGAGGAGGAGGAGAGAATTGGATTCTTTTCAAGCGGTAGATTGAATAAGACTGTATATTCAACTTTTGTGGTAAAATGGTACTTGGAGAGGGTGGGGGTATCAGAGTTCAAGCTATGATGAAGGTAAGTGCTGAATGTAAAGAAGCTGCAAGTAGTCAGTGGCACAAACAATCCTGTATATTTTCACCAGCCCCTTACATCTGCCCTGGGAATCTGCAGTCAGTATGGCAATACAAAAATGCTAAAATATTTCTTACTAACAAGCAAAATTAATTCCAAGGGAAAAGGAGGGCTTCTGGGTCGATATACCGACAGTGTAACTCATTTTATGGGTGGTTTTTATCCAGAGAGCTTACTGCAATTGCATGTATTTTTAATTATGGGTAGCCCCAGTAAAAAATGAAACTTATATAGTCTGGCTCTACACAGGCCAGTGTGTGCCTCAGTCCATGTGCTGCATATTTTCAAAGCAAAGTTTTTTTGTTTTTTTTTTAAGGAACAGTGCTGCCAAAGTTTACCTGCACAGAATAAGGCAAAGTGGCACATTTCTGTAAGACACTTCTGACCATCTGAATAATTGTTTTTGCAAAGAACAGTAAGAATAGTAATGGCCAAGTGATGAGCTGACCTAAGACAGGGTAATAAAACATGAAATACTAATGATCACTTAAAGTAAATTGTTAGGATCTAATTTGAGGGGCAAAAAGTAAATAATTTATTTTCATATTTTTCAAACTGGCTATGGGCAAAGCATCATACATTACCCTGATGTTAAACATTTTGTTGTATGCATGGATGGAGGCGAGGCACATACCAGAACAGTCCAGTTATCACCAGGGACACAGACTACATTTGTATGCACACAAGAAATTAGGAAACCTGGTTATTGGAGGGGTGCATGTATACAGGAATCTTGAATAAGCAGAGTAAGGTAACAGTAGGAAACATGTTACCCAGTTTCCTACAAAATCCTTGTTACTCACAATAATCAGATTTGTTGTGTGTGCGTGTTAACAAGGCAGTTGTGTTTCTGTCAGCTTCGTTAACAGCTCTCTTTTCCTGCACTTGTACACGTTCGAAAAGATGTTCAGCAATATGAATGAGGTTTTACATCTTTTTCCTTTTTTTTTCTTTTTTCCAACCAAAGACCACATCAGTATCATTTACAGCATTATAGTGCGAAGATATTTTATTCCTATGTCATCAATCTTCTGTTAACAGTGGTGTCACTTCTTTCAGTGGTGGATATTTGCTTTTTCAAAAGAAAGTTTCATTTGTAATTCATCTCAACCATCAGACGTCTTCAAGTGGTTATCTACCGCTGGTGATTCACAGTGATTATAAATCATCCTACATTATGATAAAATATGCTCTTACAAAACTATGTTCATTCAATAGCTATAAAATGGATTGTAGAATATAAAAGATGGTTCCATTTCCTTCTAAGAGCACTGCACAGTATCAGCAATGTAAAGACACATTGATTTTCTTTGATGGTAAATCTAATTACCTGGTCCCTTGACACAAAACAAATATGATTAAGTGTAACACTATATCCCACAAGAAAAGAGAACAGAATCAAACTGAATAAAACAAGACTAAAAGTCTAACATCCCCATCAGTGGAATGCTAGAGACCAAAGTGGTTATATGGTCTGTCTGAACAAATGAGTAAAATGTAAAAAAAAAAAAAAAAAAAAAAAAAAAATGATGCAGGCTCGGCAGACAAAAACAAATGTCCCTCTCTAAACTGTAGCTGGTGGATTGCTGTCATACTAATGAATAAAGTGTTTCAGCTAGATGTGTTTCTTATAGCATTTTCAACCGAAGTGATGCTATTGAACAACTAGACAAATACTAAGGAAACCAGCGTGTCTGTGGCCTGCTCTTGCTCTCTCCGTGTCTACGTGTCACCTGTCACTTTGATCATCTATCTATCTATACGCACACACACACATATAGCAATTGACCAACATTACTATCTATAGAGTCATGCACTGAAGGGGCATGAAGGGGCTAAAAATGAGTGTTATAACCTACTCCATGAACTCCATAAGCTTGTCTAAATTTAAGATGTAGTACATCTACTGTACCCCAAACTAAAGTGCAATATATGTGGAAGTCAGCTAGTTAAAAAAAAAAAAAAAAAAAAAAGGCAAAAATATTCTCAGCAGCTCTCTAAAATATGGGGAACAGACTCATTTGTTTAAGTGTGAAAGAATTGTGAAAACACACTCTTGATTTTGGGCTGTCTCCGAAAATAGTAGTAATTCAGAATGATTCTTTTGAGTTACCTTGGTAAAAATAACCAACACTCAGCACTTTGGGATGAACCTAGCCTATTTTGAGGAAGTTTGTGAATTTGTAGGTTTGTGACTGTGGTTGTTTTTTTGGAAAGCAGCAAAACAGAACTTAAGTCATTAATGCAGACAGACAGCGGTGGTCATTGTTCTGAATGCTCACTTTGTGTTTGCAAGTGTGCCAGGTTAAACTGTCTCAGGGCGGTCCGACCACAAACATTAGATCCACTGGTAAACCAATCTGACTTGATACACGATCGTCCAAATGAATGCCTGATCTGAGGAACATCTCATTACGCTAAGGCAGCACACAGTTAAGCATACACACTCTACAAGAGTTTCGTGTCCAGCCAAAGCATCAGACCCCGTTCTGAGCTTTTAGGGCAGCACTTTGCTCTGTGTCCTTCAATGAATGCCAAAGAGCATTCACTTCTCCTCTGCCTTCAGACTCAATCGATAGTATGCTTTTGAGCCTCGATGGTAAAGCAGCAAAAAGACACACAGCACATCTGTGTGTGTGCGTGTGTGTGTCTGAATGTATGTGCCGTCTGATTGTGTTGTCCTCCAGCCTGACAACATGCAGAGACACAGACGAATGCGAAAACACACACACACACACACACGCACACACACACACACATACACTGTCACATACACATTGGAACGAAGTGGAATCCTTACATATTCTTTCAATCATCCGAGCTGCTGAAATACAGGAGCATGGCAGGGGGCTGGCTGAGTAGATAAATCTATAAATCAGATTTGATGTGTCACCCTGCCTATCACAGCCTCTCTCTCACTCTCTCTCCCTCTGTGTGTGTGTGTGTGTGTGTGTGTGTGTGTGTATGTGTGTGTGTGTTCGCACTCAGTCAGCATCTCTGCTCGTCCCAGACACAGATTAGAGGGGTGAAACTGATCTGCAATCAGCCATGGTGTAATCCGCTCCGTGTTGGCCGGCATCACTTCATCTCTAGTCAACTGATAAAGAAGCCAGCAGACTGGATGTGTAAAAGCATTTATTAAGTAATGATATAAGACTAATGCCCAAATATTTTATTATTGGAGCTTGCAATTTGGAAATGTGAGGCGTACAGAGAATTTCAACGGTGAGAAATCATCAAACAATATTTTCAGGGGGAAATTAATGAAAATATAAATTAATAAACACAGCAAAAAATGATTGACCTAACTGCTTCTGTCTTTAATATTTTCTTTGTGGCACTGTCAAAACTGGTAAGTTGGGATCATTGTTAATAAACTCACACAGCATATATTAATTAGTGATTTGACCCCTCTCTGCAAAGGTCAGGATTATCCAGAATTATTGCTCGAGTGCATATTAAAAGACTTGTGTGGCAGAATGGGGGGGAAAGGAGATGAGTGATGGAGAGAGAGCAGAGGGATGGAGAATTGAGAGACTTAAGCAGGGAAAGGAGCATTTTGTATTAAACAGAAATAGTTGGTGCAAATAGAGAGAAAGACAGAGATAAAGGAGAGCAGTAGCTGTACTTTCTGATTGCGTTCAGGGGTCATGACTGAGGTTTAGACAAACAAACATATTAAACCCATCACTGCTATTAAATGATAGGAAGCTGAATTTTGCATCAGCAGTACTTTTGTCAAGACAGGAGACTATTTTTAAGGCAATTTTTCCTTTTTTTTCAGTTTTATTCCTTACTTCACTGGCTTTGTACAGCATCAAGGTCACGATTTTCAACCAAGATTTATGGAAATATAAAAGCATAGGGAAAATAATAAAAATAATGGGAACACTACATGAATAAGTGTTTTATTTGAGCCAAAGCTTACCAATATGGGTACACACACAAATGAAAAGATAGCTGCTGGACATCACAAACCATGGTCTAAGTAATATACATACCACAGAACCAAATCTGCACCTGAAAACCTGACCTGTGTTTAGCTAGGGCCGCCACTCAAAAGCCACTTACATCCAAGGCCGATGCACAAATAAGCTTATGTAAGGAACACTAAACCTGGAGTCCTAGGCAACAACAACAAAAAACTACAGTCTCCTGATGATTTGTCCAGAAGGGGCTTACGTTTCGAGAAACCAAAGAGCGCCTTTCATCCTCCATGTGTGTTGCTGACTACAAAACATGATTATAGATTGTTAATGATACAGGCACTCATGTCACCGGAATCACTAGGTCTGGTAATTGTTTTGAATGGCTGTATAATAACACAAACATATGACACCATTTTACATGATCTGATGCGGCCCATTGAGCAAACAGTGCTGGCTCTTGATATTCTTGTACTCCAAGTAGACTTGAAAAAGCTGCTCTATTTCCTTGGACACTGGGTTTTACGAAAACAGTGATCATTTTAGGGTTTCCATTTTTGCTTCTGCTCAGCCTGCAAAATACTTTCCCGGAAAAAGACCGAACACACAAAAAAAGAGTGGTTGGCCAAATATGGACCACTTGGAGACACAATTCAATCTGCCTAATGAAAGGGCTTGTACAAAGCCTTTATTGGTCACACTTTCATGCTCATCTGAACATGAACAACAAAACCTGAACAGCACAATAATATACAACCTTCTTCCAAGCTGTATACTATGTATGGGGGAGAAGGCGTAGGAACAAGGTAAATTCCAAGATGAATATGCTCCCACCACACTGCTAAACATATTCAAGACTGGATTCATGAACACCTGGAAAAAGTCAAGCTCTTTGCATGGCCTCCCCAGTCACCAGATCTAAATATCACTGAGCACTGATGCCAAGACTCTGGAGCTCAGTTTACACAACTTTCATTCCTCAAAGAACTGGAGGCTGTGCTTCTTAAATTATGGTCTAATATCCGGCTGCACACAATTCAGAAGTTGTATAACAGCAAAGCAAGGAATGAAGCTGTTCTGAAGACAAAGGCAAACCCCAGCTCTCATTAGGTAACTGATATTCATCTATTGCCTCTGTTGTTTTGCATGCTTCCAAAAATCAGCCAACCATGCTGTGTTATTATGAATCCCTCCAGAGTTCTTGCCAAGATACACCGCCTTGGTTAAGGTTAGGGTCATGGTTGGGCGAGGGCTTATGGGCAACAAATAGGCAAAAGGCCAACAAATTTTATGACCGCAGAGGTTGTGGGCGTAATTTGCCCAGAACTCTGGTGGGACCCATAATAATACTATCATGCTTTCTTGCAGCAAGAATAATTTTGGACAAATCAGGTAACACAGTAGCCATGTTTTGCCACTGTTTTCAAAGGAATCCTAATTGTCTTGTCAGCGTTGTCTAGACCTGATAATCTAGACAGCTTGAAAGAGAGGTGAAACCAAGGTAAAGAGGAGATGGGCACAGAGAAAACAAGATAAGGGAAGCACTAAATGGCTGAGTAAAGCCAAGTGACAAAGATCTGAATAACAGAACAATGTGAGAGAAAAAAGACAAGTCAAGATAAATAGAGAGAATGAAGAATAGAGGGGGAAAGAGGGCAACTAGAGAGGATGAAAACAGTTTGAGAGAAAAGAGAGAAGTAAGAGCAATGGAGAGACAAATAGAGAGAGATGGGGACTGAGGCGCAGGGGGAAAAGGCGCAGAAAGCCACAGAGGAAGAAAGAGAGGGAGAGACAGAAAACAGGTGAAAGAGAGGTATAAAGTGGAAGCACTGACCCCTGTCTGACTAATGTTACCTCACACTGTAACAGCACCTTGAACCAGAGCTAATGGACCATATCCACATCTCGTAACTCTCTCTGTCTCTAACACATTCACTCACACACAGCCAGAGCTATTCTTTACCACGTACATGCCCCCTTCCCCCCATAGAAAGCCTCAGCCCCACAAACACATCATACATGATCTCACACAGAGCTACAGTATTCTTTGCTACACACACACACACACACACACAAAGACATGATGAAACCAAGAAAGGTGGTTTATAATATATATTATACATGAAGTAAGGTTTTTTCTGCACACGATACATGACATATACAGATACAGGTGTAACAAAATGCACCGAGGCACACATACACACACATACACACACATACACATCCTGCTGGATCCTGGTGTGCCCTACATAGCCGTTCATGGCCATCCTGCTGGAAGTTGTTCCAAGACTCTGGCAGAGACCAAGCTTGTCTGACATCCCAATTACTGTGCACTTTAACCACTGTTTCCTCATGGTTGAGTCTATCCACAAACATGCACGCAAACACACACACACACACACACTCACATAAATGCCTGCGTGCACACACACACACAAGCATACACACATATACACACTTACTCAAGAGCATGTGCACACAATGATGCACACTATCACATAAGCAAAGAAGTGCACACACCCATACACCCACATACATTAGGCCATGCACACCCAAGGAAAACACACATGCACACACACACACACAGACACACAAACAGAGCTGTTTCCCACTAAGCCCAGTCACACACGCACACACACACACAGACACACAAACAGAGCTGTTTCCCACTAAGCCCAGTCTATTGGAGGCAGTGGTGTGATTTTGCAGAAATGTCGTTCTCATTAAACAAGGCAGACAATTCCCATTTGCCTTCCCAATTACACTCTCTCCCTCTTCATTTTGTCTTTCTTTCTACTCACACAGAGTGGTACCCATGCAGAGTAATAGACACACACACACACACACATACTCAAGACAGAGGGAAACACAAGCACACACTGCATCTCCAACACCAAGATAGAGATACACACACAAACAGGTACAAACACACACATAGGTTATGTTTTCCAAGTGACTGGCTCGCTGCTGTATATTCCCATTCTGTCTCTGTGCTTTCCCTCAGAGTCTAAGGGGAAAAAAGGGGAGTGTTTCTTCAATGGAAGTAGCCCAAAGATTAATTCACTTAATCTTGGCCTGTAAATGGGGTATTCAAGCGGCTTAAAAAACAAATTGAATGCAAAGGCTGAGAGTAATAACAACATTTGTCTTAGCTGCGGCATAGTGCCCTTTTCCACAGCACTCTTCCACATGAGCTGGTGGCTAGATTTCCAACATCCATTATGACAGAAGTGGGCTCATGTACACACACACACACACACACACACACACATACATACATGCATGGTCACACAAACTCATTCTCTCTTTCTCTCAAACAAACCTAAATACACACACTCTTTCCAATGGTATCTATATGCTACCTATATATGTATGCAGAAACTAAAAAGAGGGGTGTTGACCCCAATTGAGTGTAAAAGATAGTGAAGAGAGCATGACTTAAGTGTATGCATGTGTGTGTGTGTGTGTGTGTGTGTGTGTGTATACATATAGATAGATAGATAGATAGATAGATAGATAGATAGATAGATAGATATGAACCCCTGACCCCTAAACAGATGTTGTAATACACTGTATGCTCTATAATCCCTGAATTCATTGTTTTACCCATCAGCTATACACGGATCACAGTGTTAATGTTGCAGAATATGGGTTAGACACAAGTAAAAATCAATGGCTTAAGTGTCTGTTCAAATTATATGTAACACTTCAGAAAAACTGTTTTTAACTGCTAAATCATTGGCAAACACTTGGCTAATGACTTAGAAATGTATGCAAATTATTTTTAAATGAGTAAAAACTAATTAGTGCTTAGGGTCCCATAGTAAATCACTACTAAATTATGCACTCGCCATTACTTAATTATGAATGAATGATTCATCAGTGTTTTTCATCTTAATACATTAATTGTACTGGATTTTGCACGTCGTTGGTGCCCTGCAGAAATCTCAAATCTCCCCTTTTGACAGGTTTGATATTTTTGATACTATAATGTCAAATATATATTCTTGTCAAAAGGGAAATCAAGCAAGCACTTTCCTTTGGAGATAGTGGTTTGTACAGGACAGTGGGAATATAAAGTACAGTGTCCTTATTATGTTGAGATATTTCACACAGGAACATCATCAGGGAACACTGAATACATTTCTCTGGATCAGTTTTTCTTTCCAAGTCAGAGACCCGATCAATCGAGCTAGATTAGCCCCAAGGTCTGTTGTGTGAATAAGGTCAAGACGATGATGACAAAACCATTATGTTTCCTTAATAATAATGCAGAAGTTCATTAACAGTGGGGTTTTGGCCAGGGACCAGTCAGTGTGTTTTTAATTAAACATAAAAACACCAGAACACAGCAGAGGTACAACAGATATAAACTGAACTAAGACTGGACTGCCTGTTCCAACACAATCATATACCAGACCAACCTAAAACAACACCACAGGTGAACACAATGAAGGTAATTACAAGGAGGCCAATATCAGTGTAGAAAATACCCCAGGGGGAAATAAGATTAGAAGGAAGAGAGGGATCAATATCAAAAAGAGGCCTGCACTTTCAAATGCAAGTAAACCATCTTGTTTATTTGACAGATGTTTCACCCATCAGGGCTTCATCAATGCCAGTCTGAACAAGCAGGAAACAATAAGCCATTTATGTAGTCTCACCTCTGGTGGGTAGTACCACTATATAACTGACTCTTGGTGAAACAAAAAAGAAAAAAAAAAAAAAAAAGCACGATTCTGAATATGATTTCATAAAAATCATATTCAGTATTCTGTAAAACCAGGTTTACATTGGTCTTCAGGTAGGTTATGGTGAAGAAATAATGACAAAATGATAAACAAAATGGAAAGGAAAAGAGTAACTGTTTAGATAGAAAATATGTACAATACATAAATGAGTGACAGACGGCATTTCAGCAGTAACCCTAGCAATCATGTGGGTTAAAAACTCAAAATCCTTATTCAGACCGCTATGGGCAGGGTGCTATAGATAAAAATCCAGAATGACCTCCTTTATAGTTCTACTCATTGGGGTCAACACCCCTCCTCCTCATCTTCAGCAGTTCAGTGCCAGTGCAGCAAAGGGAAGAGACAAGCCAGGAGTGAGAATCAAAGTGTTTCTCAACTGGTGTTTCTTTGACCTTCCTCCTGATAATGCTTTTATGTTGACTTTAAACGATCTTGTAGTCTTGCGCACATATAGTCCACATAGGCCGGTAAGAATGTATATGGTGTTTGAAAAGTGCATCCTTTGTTAGATGAGAAACTTCTTGCCAGTCTGAGAATAAGAAAAAAAACAACGGTTTTTCATTAAGGTGTTGCAGGGATGACATTTTGTTTTTGGTATGAAGCTGTAAGGTGTTAGTAGACAGTGGTCTGACCTTATTGAAAAATCTCCACCTCTCATTTGGAAGAGAATAATGGTGAGGCCAGGGACATCATGCCCACTTGTGAGTCTGTGGATACTATATGCCAGTGTTTTTTTTTTTTTTTTTTTTTTTTTTAATTATTTCTTGGATAGCATATGAGTGGGGGCCATATGTGCTGGAGAAGTGAACAGAGAATTTATTGGACTCTCTTGGCTGTGTTCAAAATAAGACGTCTCTTGTTTGGTTTAACTTTACATATTGCCTCATTTACCCATTTACTGGGATATTTTTGCTGCAAAAAAATATTGTGTCATTAGGTTTTTTCTCCAAGTCCTAGCCATTTCTGCAGCACTGGTTATATGGGAGGTAATATTTCAGATGAATAGGTTGGGGGTTATTTGCATGTAGCAATGACTTTACTGATGTGCTTTTCCTGAAAAAAGATTTCTCCATTTTGTCTTCCATGTTTATTGACTGTCACATACAGGAAATCAATGTTTGTCTTACTTGTATTGAGATCAGTGGACTGTTCACAGTCTGCAAACTCTTTGCTGATTGATTCTGAGGATCAGGAATACATTGTCTATGTGCCTGTATAGGGATTATTGTTGTAGATGTGGTCATACTTGAATAGTGCATGTATAAGTTGGTATTGCTTATGGGTCTGTGGCTCTCACATAGGTACCAATGCTCTGTATAGCCAGCAATTTTTGCTCTGAGGAGAAAAAAAAATAATCTATCTTCTTGAGCTGCCGAACTTCAGTGTCATGAGTTTGTTCCTGAATGCTGATAGTGTGCCTGCATGTGGTACACTGGCCCCAAGTGAGGAGAAATCTGATGTTACTAACGTTATTTATGGACCGTTTGGGAGTTTCAAAAGAAAATCAAATGTGTCTTTAGTGTAGGCAGGAAGTGACTGAAACCACAGTCTTAAAAATTGATCTACTGGAAAACCCCATTGAACACAGCAGGTTAACCAAGGGGTAACTGGATGTATCTTTGGTAATGCATAGATGACTGGTCTGATGAGGTGTTTGCCAAAAAGTCAAATTCCTGTTTAATGGCAGTTCCCTTGGTTAAATCATCAATTAGAACAATGTCAATCTCCTGCTGGAACTGAAAAGTGGCATCTGAGCTCAATTTGCAGTAGAAATTCTCAATACACAGTTGCCTTTGTAACTCATGCATATAACACTGGCAGCTCTGAATGACAACAACCCACCCCCCTTTGTCAGGTTGTCGCACAATCAGATCCTTGTCTTGTGCAATTTCCTTTATTGTCTTGTTCAATTTCCTGGCCTCATATTCAAAGGGTGATGGATTTGGTGTTAATCTCCCGGGTTGTTCTTTCAGCGAATATTCCACATTTCTCACTAACATTCTACAAAACGTCTGCACTGAATTCAGCACAGCAGGAATGAATGTGCTTTTGGGTGCAAATGGGTATGTCTGGTTGGGTGGGTCAGGTGAGATCACCTCTTGCTTTTTGTTTAAAGAAAAAAAAAAACCTGTTTCATATTCCTGCGGAATGTATATAATTCCACTTTTACCACAAAAGGTCTCGTCATCTTCAAGGAGAGGAATTACAGCCCTTTCTCAAGCACAGATTGTTTGTGAGAGAGAAAAGATGTAAACCTTTTTTTTTTTTTCTGAAGGAGCTGTACACTGTAGAATTCTTGTACTTTGATCCCCTTTTGTTTGGCATAGCTTTTCTGTGGTTGTGCTCCAAAGACATTTAGGGCCGGTGTACCCTCTAATGATGATTGGGAGGTGGAGTGAATTAGTGTCCATCCAACATATTCTATTGGTCTGCTTTTGCCTAGAAAACCAAGGACAATAAAGCACTTCACTGTCTCTGTAGTCATCTGTGTTATACTTGCATTGCAGTTTGAAATGCAAGTCAGCTGTGAACTGAATGAACCAGCCCTCTATGTTCTCCATGATTTCCTGAGCAATGAAATCTTAAGCAATGTCCCCCACCTGCTGAATGACTGGTATGTCATCCTTTGTAAATGATATGTCAATGAATGCTCTTTGTAATCTGTTCACTTACCACGACAGTGAGTATGTCATTATTATTTCTTCAACTCAGCCACCATCATCCCTGTACCTAAAAAGTCTGCAGTGTCTGATCTAAATGACTACCGCCCTGTTGCACTCACCCCCATCCTGATGAAGTGCTTTGAGAAACTGGTTCTCCAGCACATAAAGAACAGCATCCCTGCCAGTCTGGACCCTCAGCAGTTTGCATTCAGAACCAACAGATCCACAGAGGATGCCATCTCCACTGCTCTCCACTCAGTCTTCACTCACCTTGAGAATAGCAGCACCTACATGCTGTTTGAATGCTGTTTGTTGATTTCAGCTCAGCTTTCAACACAGTCTCCCCCATGAGGCTGACCTCCTCACAAACAGACCCCAGTCAGGTCGGATTGGCAGTCTCTCCTCCTCCACTCTAGTGCTCAACACCGGAGCTCCCCAGGGCTGTGTGCTCAGCCCCCTCCTGTTCATGCTGTACATCCATGACTGCAACCCCCAACATGGAGAGAACTCTATTGTGAAGTTCGCGGATGACACCACCATCATTGGCCGGATCTCCAACAATGATGAGTTTTCATATCGGCAGGAAATCAACCATCTTGCAGATTGGTGCACAGAAAACAACTTACTGCTCAACATCAGAAAAACCAAAGAGCTGATAGTTGATTTTAGAAAAAAGGAGGCAAAGACACTCAACCTCGTTTACATCAATGGAGCTGAGGTGGAGCAAGTGAGCAGTTTTAAGTTCCTGGGAATCAACATAACAGAGAACTTGTCATGGAATTCTCTGCCCTGGCTAAAAAAGCTCAGAAACGGCTGTATTTCTTACAGAAACCTAAGAAAGCAAAATTCCCACGCCAAGTTCTTGTCAGCTTCTACAAAGGAGTGATTGAAAGCATCCTGACTGGAAACATCACAAACTGGCATGGGATGTGCACGGCCCAGGACAGGAAGACTCTGCAACGAGTGATTAACATTGCCCAAAACATCATTGGTACCCATCTACCAAGCATCAATGATATCGGGGGGTGAGGTGCCTGCGCAGAGCCATAAGGATACTAAAAGACAACACCCACCCCAGCCACAGCCTGTTCACCCTGCTGCCATCAGGCGAAAGATACAAAAGTATCCGCTGCCGTACCACCAGACTTCAGAGCAGCTTCTTCCCTCAGGCTGTGAGACTACTAAATGCACCATCCAATGTGACGTGGATGTGAGTTTTTTTTTTTTTTTTTTTTTTTTTTTACACCACAAGCAAAGCTCTATTCAGGGGAGAACAAAATCAAGTGCCATAAAGCTCTGGTTCTCGTCCAAAGGACATAGGTGCTACAAGGTAGTGCTACATGCCAGTGCAAGGAGGTAAAGTATGGAGTGCATAAAGTGCATAGAGAAAGGAAGAAAGCATTGAGGCTGATTTTTTTTTATTTTTTTTTATTTTTTTTTATGGGGGATTACACAATCCATTAGGTGAGAAGGTGTTCCCTAAAGAGCTGGGTTTTTAGCCTTCTCTTAGAGCCTGAGAGGGACTCTGTGGATCGAATGGAGTTTGATAGCCCGTTCCACCACCGAGGAACCACAGAAGAGAAGAGTCTAGCTAGTGGTTTAGGGCCTTGTTGTGCTGGCAGCACCAGGCACCACTCCATGGCGGAGCAAAGTAGGCGGGAGGGAGCATACACCTGAAAGAGGGAGTCCAGGTGGGTAGAAGCAGTTTTGTTTGCTGCTTTGTAGGCGAGAGTCAAGGACTTGAATTTGATGTGAGCAGCAACTTGGAGCCAGTGGAGAGATATGAACAGTGGAGTGAGAGATTATTGTTGCTTTTGAATCCATTAATTTGCCTATCACTACAGAAGAGGACATTATTTCTGGTCAGTGTGGGTGATGTATCAATTCAACACAACAGTAAAACCAGTAAAAACTCTCAGTTTTCCTCTGTCTTGTTGGTGGTTAGTTGACCTAGACCTGGACTCTCAAATGTAGAGGAGTCTGGTTTATTAAACAGTTGTTTTGCCATCAGGGCTTCCATCAGTGTCAGTCTGAACAATCAGGAAACAGTACCATTTAAATAATCCCACCTCCGGTTGGCAGCACTGTGAGTGGCCACTTGGGAGGTAAGACAACAGAAGGAAGAAATCAGACATATTTACAACACAGCAACAATATTGCATGACAGCAACCTTTCCCCATCACTGAGCCAAGGGAAGCTGGAATATAAAATTAATCAATAAGTCATGGGCAGCTGTGCTTGACAATGATTTAGAAAAGCTAAGAGGCATTATTTGCCACAATGAAAAGTGGAGTGGTCATACACCACTATAATTAAAACATGACATAAATTTTCAATATACATTGTATTTTTAATCAATATCAATTAAATAACAATCATAATACTATAATGGTATTCTTCCAGAAGGCAATACTAGTATGACTGATTTTCAGATGGCAAAATGATGCAATGCTGCATGATGAAAAGTGCATCCTTTAGTAGCTATTTTGCAACCACTGTGAGCAGTGGAGCAGATCTATTTGTTCATTTGTTCATCATATGATTTGATAAAAACTTAGTTGTGTTTCAGAGCACAGTACTGAGACGGCTCTAATCATTACTGACAGCTTTACTGTTGCTGACAGAGATGACTGTTCTGTCTGAATTCTGGCAAACTTCTGTGCTGCTTTTTGACACTGCTGATCACAACACTCTGGTCAATAGTTTGGAAAACTGGGTCGGGCTCAGTGATACTGCTCTAAATTTCTTTAAATATCTTTCTAAAAGAAAAAAAAAATCTGTTGTGATTGGCAGTGTCTCCTCTGGCCCAGTACATGCCAGTTGTTGTGTTTCCCAAGGGTCGCTCTTAGGCTCCTCGCTGTTCTCTATTTTGATATTCTGCACAGCCTATTTCAGACTACAGTAGAAATCTGGGAGTAGTATTTGACTCAGAGCTCAGTTTTGACTTTGAAGAAAAGAGGGTTATTTAGTCATATTTCAGGCAGCCAAAAAACATTACAAACATCTGATTTTCTCTCTCCATTCTGTTTTAAGCAGGGGCTCCCTCCACCATCTGCACCTACTGCAAAATGCATCAGCCATACTTCAAACCAGGACCAGAAGATGGGACCATATTAGCCCAATTCTACCCAGCACTAATTCCTTGCAAATTTTAGAAGTTTAATTAAGTTTTGAGATCCTGCTGTTTTAATCCTCAAGAAGGTCTAGCCCAAAGTTACATCGCAGACCTTTTGATACTTTATGAGCCTGAACATAGCCAGGGATCCTCAGCCAGCATCCTTATAGCTGTCCCTAAATCCAGGCTTAAAACTAGAGGTGACTGAGCTTCCACAGTCAGAGCCGCTCATGCCTTGGAACAGCCTGTCTGAATTCCTCAGGCAGGCTATGCCAAGTTTTCTCTATCATCATAAACTGCTACATAAAATCCTCTTTTATAGAAAAAAAAAATATTTTTGAAATTGTTATATTTTACTCTTCTGTTGTGTTTTCATTGCTCTTATTTTGTCTCTGTCAACTCTGGCTCACACTTTATTTGGCTTTGTTAAAACTATTTTGACTTTTATTGGCTTTTATCAGCTTTGTTTAAATTGTTTTTGGCTTTCATTTTTATTAAAGGTCTGGGGAAATGAAAGATGCAATTTCTTTAAAAATGTGTTAATTCAACACATATTTGTATTCACAATTCACAAGTCACACTATGTAAAGCAGTAAGCCCCAGCAGAGATCAGCTGGCTTTCCCCTCTGTCTAAACATCAGATTTATACGGGACAGGCTTCTGATGGGGACAAATACATGTACCTAAGTCCCAATAATCAGTCAAATATTTGATTAGGTAAAATTGCCAGTTTCCATCAAGCCAGGCCCTGGTTTCAGGACACGGGCACGTTGATCTTGTGAGATCAACTGTGAGGGCTGCCAACTGTGCGGAAACTTTCCATAATTGGAAAGTTAAAAATGCGCTCTGAACGATGCTAAGTCATATGTGTCATGTTCTGCTCTGTATCTTGGAAAGTCAATTTGATGCTGTCAGTCTCTCTCTCTCTCTCTCTCTCTCTCTCTCTCTCTCTCTCTCTCTCTCTTTCTCTCTCTCTTCTAGGTTTGTTTATAAGTGGAGGTTATGGCTGCAGTAGCTACAGTATGTGATCAATATGTAACATTTGTCAGATGATAACATGCCATCAGTTCTTTGTGTGAGTGACACACCCAGCCAGTCTAAATCAGCTTATATTTTATGAAATTAAAATTGTGTTTATTTAACGTAAATGATGATAATCGTCTTAAAAGCTGGACAGGCACATCATGAAGGCATGCTGTTATCACATCTGAGGTTTATTCCCAGACCTTTAAAATATTCTGTCCTGTGTTTCTGCAACTGTTACCTTAGGATAGCGCTTTGCAATGTTTAAACTGAGAAAGGAAATGCGATACAATTGGTAAATGTACAGTTTCCATGCCATTTATATTGATAATTCACTGAGTAAATTATGAAGCTAATACAAACCTGATATAAGCAACCAAGCTGTAAAAAAAACAAAAACAAATATTACCACAGGGAATTGCAGTGCTCAGTGACGTAGGCAGCTCTATTCTCTAACTAACACAATGGCTGGCGTCTGATGCAGCTACAGATTATAATAACAACAGTAATATTGAACGACAAGGCGTCAGAGAAAATCTTCCCCTCGTGACCATCTTTCCTCGAGCTGTCTCTCCTCATCCCTCTCTCTTCCCTGATAAATGCCGCCTCATCTCCTGTCCTCCTCCCCTCTCCTCCCTCCATCCTGCCATCCCTCTCTCCACCTCACAGTCCCATCTCTAACGAGCTGGATAGATTCTGACGGGTTCTAATGAGAACACATTCCACTAGAATAACTTTCAGATCCTGCGCTGTCATACACACACACACACACACACACACACACACACACACACACATACACACACACACACACTCATGCAGTTACAGCTTCTCATACGAATCTCACACAGAGGGGCATACACAGATACTCATGCTCACAAGCCTGCACATTTACACAAATGTACCACAGTCTCCATGATGGGGAGATGGGTTTTCAAATGAGTGCGAAGTGTGTGACTTTCAAGCACCACTGGCAAGTTTGCATGTGTGTCTGTGTGTGCCTGTGTGTGTGTGTCTGAGATAGAGAGAGAAAAACAGAGCTAGCTCTAAGACTATCACAGTGTGTGCCTCTAAATGTGTGTGCATGTGTGTGTATGCGTGTAGCGCTAGTGGGACACTGTTAAGGGAATGATGCTGCGCGACTTGTCAGTGTATATTTGTATCACTGTAAACTTGCTCCCATGATAAAACATGGATAGCCTCGTAGTAGCAGTCTCATCTTTGAAAGAAACTAAGACAACAGTCTGGGTATAGACTGAAAATGCAATATACAAAAAAGCCTATTATAACAATCGCCACTACCACTTGCTGAGCTCTTAATCTTTCTGACCCTTGACTCATCACTACTGGTTGCTTGTGAAGTTGGTGATCTCAGAGGAACTCATTTCACTGTTGCAAGAACTGTAATAATAATAATAAGAAGAAGAAGAAGAAGAGGAAGAAGAAGCATATATTTTATTTATACAGCACTTTTCATAACAATGTTACAAAGTGCTTTACAGAAATCGAAAAAGAAACAGCAGACAAAATGAGAATAAGGTCAAAGGACATGAGGAGGTAAAGTATCAAAGTATCAAATAGAGGAATCAAAACAGTGTAAATAAAAACACAAGTCAAAGATTAGGCCAAAAGACATGACGATAGGGGAATTAAACCAAAAAAATGCAATGAATAAGACCAACTAAATAGGAAGAAAAACATATATCAAACATTGCCAAAAACTTTCACAGAAAGAAATGTTTTAAGAAGAGATTTAAAAGAAGCAGATGACTCGGTGCTCAGTAGGCAGAGAGTTCCATAGTGTGAAGGCTCTAAAAGCAAAAGCCTGATCACCCTTTGACACCAACTGTGACCTGGGTGTAACCCGCAGGGCTCCATCTGCAGATTTTAGTGGTTGAGGGGGCACATACCAGCTTAATAAACCATGCCTAGTTTTGCCAGTAATAAGTCAAGCAGCAGGATTTTGCACTAACTGGAGGCGGTGGAGGAAGCCCTGGCTGATACCTGAGTGAAGTGCATTGCAGTAATCACGCTGAGAATAGATGAGAGCATAAACAACTTTTTGTAGATCAGCAATTGATAGAAATGATCTAATTTAAGAAATTACCTTGAGCTGATAGAAAGATGACTGAACAACATTTTTGACCTGATTATCAAAACTTAGGTTATCATCAGACATTGCCCCTAGATTCCTAGCAGCCTGCTTGACGTTATTTGAGAGCTCCCAAAGATTAACATAAAAAGAGCTGATGGAATTTGGGGGACCGGCCAGAATGACCTTAGACTTACTATCATTAAATTTAAGGAAGTTTTGGGACATTTTAACATCAGAGAAACAAGATGTGAGAATTTCTAGGTTGCTAGGATCTGTGGGTTTGCATGTATAACTGAGTGTCATCAGCATCGAAATAGTAAAGCACGTCTTGATTTTGAATAGCCTGGCCAAGGGGCAGCAAGTATATACAAAACAGAAGGGGGCCAAGAAAGGAGCCTTGAGGACAACTCAACTCAACTGAGCCGCAGAGGAAGTAAAGTTACCCAGAGTGACAGAAAAAGTTCAGGTAGAGAGGCATGGAAGTAGTAAGCTAAGGGCTGAGCTCTTGATGCCTGCCCAAGTTTCTTAGAAATGTGGGAGGATAGTATGAATGGCTGTGTCAAACGAGGCAATTAAATCTAAAAGAACTAATATTCTCACCTCTGTCAGCAGTCAGCAGTAGGTCACTGGTAAACTGAACCAGAGTTGTCTTGGTGCTATGCTCTAAAACCAGAGAGGAAACTGTTTAAATACTATTATTATACAGAGAACATCCAACCACCTAATTCACTTTGAATAAAACCGTCAGCTGAAGACCTAGAACGTAAACATAGATGATTACAGTATGACTGCTTAGGTAATCGTAAAAGCAGGCAAATGTGCTTTTATTTGTGTACACATTTGAATTAAAACATGCAAGAGTAATAAATTTCAGTTAACCTGTGTGCCATGTTTTCCATTACCTACTTTTGTCACCATGTTAGCTATCAATGCGTTCCTATCACCAAGTCAAATTTCCGCAGATTTATTGTGCTGGGTGAATAAGCCTATTCTGATTCTTATTTCTCTTGCTATAAAAAATAAAGCGCTTTTTGGATAATAGTGACTTTTGTGTCAAGTATTTTTGTCTCAAATGAATTGTCATGATTTCAAGTTTTAGCAAAGTAAAATATTCATCTGAAAAATGGGAGCAGGCTATATTTACAAGCTGGATGAGACTGAAAGTGGTGAGTGCACTGTGGTTGTGTGACTGGCTGTAATCCAGGACAGTCTGATTGTGGCAGTGGATCAGATCCATCCATTTTCATTCTGCTACCTGCACACACACACGCACACGCAAAGAAATGGCAGCTTTGAGAGTTTGCACGCGTGCAGCCACACACATTACTCCCCTGAGAATTTGCTGGTGGAGAAGGTGTTTTTTTTTTTTTTTTTTTTTTTTTTTTATCAAACATACTTGTAATCAGGAGAGGAGAGAGAGAGAGGGAGATAGCATGAGGGAGACAGATGGTGAAGAGAAGAGATTGGATGGTTGAACGAAGGAAAAAAGACAAGGAGAAAGGAAGGGGGATGTGCTGGGATGATAAAACCACTGAGGAGAGTAAAAACAGATAGAGAGATGCAGATATAGTCAAGGGAAGGAAATATCGTGGGGGGGGGGCAGGAAAGGACAACTTATTGAGAGGTAAAAGAATAAGATATTAAAGGGTAAAATGATACAAGAAAGAAAGAAAAATCGGTCAATAGAGAGGGGACAGGAGTGACAGAGGAGGAGTGGGAGAAGAAGAATCATTGGGAGGGAGGGGTGAGACAGAGGTGAAGGAAAGGAAACATGGCATGGAGGATTTTTGTTGATTGGATTAAAAAAAGAGAGAGAAAAGACAGGAGAGAAGAGTGAGGAAGAGCCAGAGGGAGAATGAGGGAAGAAGAGAGTCAGGGAGATTTATTGAAAATGTAGGGAGTGCAAAGGAGCGATAGACAGAAAAAAAAAGCAGGAGGGAGAGAGCAATTTAGACAGAGGAGGAGAGGGCGGAAGAGAGAAATGGCAGTGCAATTAAAAGCGAGACCTTGTTTCCTAGCCCCAACTCACCTGTCTCGGTGCATGATAAATCTACCAACCTGGACACACACACACATGCACACACACACACACACACACACACACACACACACACACACACACAGAAACACACAGGGGCCAAACATAGCTAAACACCAACTATTGAGCTGATCTAATCTGAGCCAAACCAGTCTGCTCCCTCCAGCCTTAATCCTATTATTACCACCTCCTAGCGGGAGCCATCACGTTACACACACACACATACTGTTCACACACACGCACACGTACAAGACACTGGTCTGGCCTCCGGTAAACCCCAACAAAGAAAGGGCAACTATAATGTGTTGGTTTTAACAGTATTAGCATCTTTCAGTAGCTTCCCAACACATCTGGCGCAGCGGTATTACCTTTATTGACAAAAGGGACCAAATGAGCTACATGTGGATTAGAGTGGGTCTTAAGGAACATAATTATAATTTAGAAAATAAGCTTGATTGTTATCATCATGATGACTGTTTTATCAGGGCTCTCAAAGCAGTGACACCCAGTAATTGCCTGAGCAAGTCTGATGGCAAAAGTCCCCAAGGAGATGTTTCAGCTTCGCCACGCACAAGAACATTTTGTTACCAGGAAACGTTTGAATAGACTGTCGACCCCCAAGCTTCATTTCCTAGCCTGTTGCTGGGAGCCTCATCTCTCTGCCTCTTATCTTCCTTACAACCGAGGCGCCTTGGTATAACGACAAGGCTGAACAGACTGTTTACCTTTTTTCGCTTCGATCAGACACAACCAGCCAAGTGTTAACATTAGCCACACGGCAGAATTTGGCTTCATCGGGCTTCCCAAAGTCAGAGCTAACTAACATATTTCATTAAAAAAAGAATGCATTGTACTTAAAACTAAATCTGGGGTCATATCTTTTTGCAATGGGATGTAAGAAATGTTGCAATTTTGTTTTAGAGGTTAAAAAAAAAGAAAAAAAAAAAGGAATTACACTGAGGAGCAGGGAACCTTACTTGCCCTGCATGATCCTGAAGGTGCAACCAGACTGATGTCTATGTCGACTGGCCTGACACGCTTAATGAGATGAGAAAAGGCTAATCTGATTCTATATCAGACGCGCTCTAGGGGCATCCCATTTAGCCACCCACAAGTGTCAGTATTACATTGAATTAAAGGTGCATTCTACTTTCACAAGCTACTGTTAGGAATGTTTTCCTCTGAATTTAATCCTTGTCCTTTACAAGGCACAGATGAGCAAAAATGATGTAAGGCAGACCTTTTTCCCCCAAATTATGATTAAAAGAAAGTTTAGTTACTGAAAAAAATGAGGCTACAGTAAACTGTTAAGTCTAAGGAAGACAGTGTGACTGTGCCAGCCACCTGTGCATAGAAAGATTATACAAAGTATGTCACACACAGACACACACTGTGCATTGGGCTGATTCCTCTGTCAGAAATTGTGCCTCTTGCACCCTCTTAATCAGATAAACATGTTGATTTGAATTGCAAATGCGGGAACAATGTCCCGATGATTATGAGAGATCATAGTAGGCGGTGAGAGACCTTGCCTCAGACACACACCATAACAACAACAAATTTACATACAGTGACAACTCATTAGAGGGTACAGCTGAGGTACAACAAGGACAAACTTAATCCACCTCTTTTTAACTGTGCAAATGTCTGTAGCTGTGTATGTCTGTGCACTAATGTGTGTGCATGTGTATTGGCAAGTGTTCTCATGAATATATATACGTGTGTGTGAGTGTGTGTGTGTGCGTGTGTGTGTGTGTGTGCATCTGTGTGTGAGTGCGTGTCCAATACATTTCACTGGAGCGCTCAATAGATCTTGAGCAATTGATATCAGCCTGCTAGCTAATTAAGCAGTACTGGAATGCAACATAAAACTGAGAGATGCTCCAGGCGAATCACGGAGATTGCGTAAGAGAAAAGCCCTGGCTTAAAGCTCGGTATGCAGGCAGTGGAGGAGCCACACACACACATGAATATGCACATGTGCGTGCACACACACACGCACACACACTCACACTCTCGCTCTCTCTCTCTCTCTCTCTCTCTCTCTCTCTCACACACACACACACACACACACAAAGAAGTAAAAACCCACACACCAATCTCTATGTTTCAGCCTGTGCACACTCTCCCTCTTGCTCTCATTCTGCTCTTTTCCCTTGCTCTCTGACTCTACCTTTCTTGCTCTCTGACTCTACCTTTCTTGCTCTCTCGCACATGCATACACACACCTCACAGATACATTTTCAGCTTAAATTTGTGGGACTCAACACAGTTGGTGGGTCAAACAGCTCATTGGCTTTTAGTGTGTGAGTGTGTGCACCCCGGCAGTGTGGAAATGTTAATCTCTTTTAGTCCATGCCTCAGACCATTGGTCACAATGACATTGTCTATTCCCCAGAGTGTTTCACATCCTATCCCTGAGGAGGGATATAGCCCGCGCTACGATTTGAGCTCAGAGGTGGACATTCTATCTGTCTGACTCTCTCTCTCTCCAACTCTCTCCGTCACACACACTCTCTCACACACACACACTTGCTTCCTATGCTCTTGCAAATCCTGTCCTTCGCATTCTCAACCATCTCCTGATATACAGATTCACAAGTACTTATAACATGCTTTTGCTGCTAAACAGTGGTTATTAGTGACCTTATCATACATTACAGTACTTTTATTACACTATCACTATGGTATTCCTATAATATTTACATAATGACTTGCAGAGTAACTGTGTTATTCAGTCCTGAGTTTGTGGTGTTTTTATCATATTCCACTTCCATTTTCACTATATCTAGTATCCCTGTGACATTTATTACGTGATTACAGTATCCTTTTGTTAGGGGTGATTTATATCAGATTGTGTACCCTGAAGTGGAGTTTATGCCTTGTATGCATTCCTATGTCCTTTCAACAAATCTCTCACCCCGTGTTTCGGGCTCAGTAGTCAGCAGGAATTTGCTCCTGTTTAAGTGGCCTTTAGCAAGACACTGAATTTGTCTTGCCTCCTTTCCTGTGGAGGACAGCAAGCGAGAGGAAAATTTCTCTACAGGGATCAATAACGTATCATAAATAAAGGGCCATCATAATGACATCTGCTCACGGGAGCGTGCACGGAGGTCATATGATACAAAAGATATGTGAGCCGATTTGTGAATGGAGAATCACATATCCCCTTCTCTCACCTTCTCACGCTTACCAACCGACGCGCACACGCACACGCACACGCACACGCGAGTGCAAGCGCACACACAAGCACAAACGGGACCGGCGGCTGAGTCTCACCGTTGTTGTCTGTCGGACGGGATGATTAATGAGGTGCAGCCCCGGACACATCCATCCGGGACCGGAGAAGCCCTAGCGCTCACCGGGGAATCAGTCACACTGAAGGTTCAGTACACCGGCTCCGCCAGAAACACAGCCGGGATAACACCTCGTAAGGCCGAGGACGATTTAGACAATAAGATGTAAGTATCAACAATACCTGTTTAATGTTTTTTGGAGGGACAGAGTAGCCTACATAAACATTAAAGGGCGTATGATAACATAAGATCATTATAATTCAATTCACAATTCACAGTAACTTTGGCTGGGACAGACACAGTAGGCTAAGTCCCTAGGAAGATCTGAATACGAGTGTTACTGAGAATGCAACTTTTTTTCTTTAGGGACGCACTGTAAAAACTCTAAGACTACAGCAGAAAAACTAGGATCAGGGCTATACCTCTTCTCTGATATAGGAATGAGGCGATACTTTTGCGCTATTAACGTGATTGCTGGCCCATAAAGAAAAAAGATTAATTCTCAGAATTCCCAAGAGCTGAATTCTGACAGCTATAAAGCCTGGGACCCTAGCACCAAGCAAGGAAACAATCGATTTATCCTATAGATTTACATGTAAATTCAGCAGTGCTGCAGGAAAGTAGATGCACAGCCATCAAGTTTCCCCAGCACACCTCTTTATCGTGGAACATATCCATAAAGTTGACAAAAATAGGCCTCGACCTCTCAAAAGAGAGAGGAGACACTCGAAATTCAAATAATATAGGCCTTGCGAATAGAATAAGTCTGTATCAGACGGTACGGGCTAGGCTCAGGATTACAAAACATCTGTCACTGATGTCACAGTCAAGATTCATATGCTGTGGGTGACACAGCATCATAAAAGTCCATATGACCTATGCCTCTGCTGCGAATGTGAGGATTCAACGCACCACTGTATCTGTATCTGTATTGTATTGTATTGGTCTGGAACCAAATATGTTCTTATATAACGTTAATCCATCCAAAAAAGGCCGAAACTACATTTACTAGACAGCTTCGGACTCAATTTGTGGTGTAGGCTATATTTTAAAACAGCATCTGGATTTAAGTCTACTCCGTGATTTAGGCTGCACACAGTTAAAAAAAAACCGCTGAAATATGATTCAGTAATCCAGCCCCTTCTGACAGCACTGACACTGACAACCCGTGACCAAAAATCATCCACCGGCCCAAAATGCCAGGCTCTGTTCTAAAATAAATGGACCCGAGAATGAGCTCCTGAGGGTTTTACACGTGTAGGTCTAAACTCATGAGGTAACCCCCATACCTCCTTCTTCCCTTTCTCCGGTACAGCCTGGCTCCACGGATCCCGGGAGCCCCTGACACCACCGTGCAAGGCTACCTGCAGCCCCGCCGGTAAAGACAGCATCCCTGCTTTACCCCCCCTGCTCCAGCGACAGGTCCGCTCTGCCACCCCTCCACACTGCCCAGTCCCTCTCGCCCGATCAGCACTCGCAAAGACATCCCAAAATTAGATAATAACAACTTACGGGTTGTTGGCAAAGCTCCGTGCACGTCGTTGACATGGCAGAAAATCCACAACGCGGCAGGTAATAATAACGTGAATCCCGGTCCAGGACGGTGCCGGTGCATCTTCACCGCTGGCGTGGAGGCGACAGACCAGGAGCAGACTCGGGGAGGGGATAGGAAATTATAAGAAGAAAAGCGGGGCGGTGGTAACGCAGGTCCGTCCGTCTGACACAGCTTCGCAGTTGAGGACTGGCAGAGAGGAGCCTGGCTGCACGGACCTCTCTCTCTGTTTCTCTCTCTCTCTCTCTCTCTCTCTCTCTCTCTCTCTCTCTCTCTCTCTCTCTCTCTCTCTCTCCAATAAAGAGATGGTGTAAGGATCGCAGACAAACAGCCTAGCCTGGGCTTGCGAGCGACACAGACTTCTCTTCGCAGCTCTCACCGCCTTATTTAGCGATTCCCTCATAAAATAAATAGACAAACATTACAAGAGACAACTCAGAGCCGCCGTCTCTCCAGATTTGACCCCGCACGGACGGACAGACACTGTAGCGTAGTTTAGGGGAGGCGAATTCTCAAGCCATGTCTCTGTACGCAGTTCAAATCCACTGGACTGGTTTCTCTTCAGCACCGCGGTGAGAGCGCTTTGAGTGCGCTGTCAGTGGTGCTGAACTTATCTCCCTCTTCCCGCCTGCTCTCTCTCTCTCTCTCTCTCTCTCTCTCTCTCTCTCTCTTCAAATGTCTCTCTGTTTTCTTGTAGCCAGACAGTGCCCCCCTCCTTCTCTAGGTGGTGGTAGCCTAGTACTCTGTGCTTCCCTTGCTTTTTCTCCGTCTGTCTGTCTGTTTCTCCCTCTGTGTCTTGCTGTCAGTCTCTCCTCTCCTCCCTTCCAAAAAGAGCTTATCTGTCTTTCTTCCTCTCTCTTTTCCCTTCTCTGTGTGTTGCCACCTCTCTCCTGTCCTCACCCCCTTTCCAGGGAAAAAATAAAGTTTGTGATTTTGAGCAAATGCAGTTGTTAAGCAGTTCCCTCACTCTTCGTAGTGCTTTTAATGAAAGGAAAACTGTCAGATAGACACAGAAATGCAAGCTATGACTAAGAGGAGACGTGAACAAAGCTTGTGTTATACAGCGCCTTTTAGACAGCATTAAACCCTCTTGATTTTTTTTGCACATTCTGTCATTGCAGCCTGAATTCAGGATTGATCCAATTAGATTGGCCATCTGCGCAAAATAACCGACAATGATAACAAGAAGAGATAACTATTTATTTATTTATTTTGCAAAATTATAGAAAAAGAAAGATCCATCCAAAGCATTCAACCTCCTGATTCAACAAGTTGCAGAAAAATCCTTGGTAGCAATTATAGCTTTTAGTCTTATTGGAAATGAGCAAATCAGCTCAACACAGCTATTTTCAAGTCAGTTCACAGATTTCAAAGGGGATTCAATGCTGGGCTTTGGAGAATACAGCACTGACTATTGCCCTTGTTGAAAAATATCTTACTGCAGGAAAACAATTCTTTTGTTCCGTCAAAAGGGTCCTTGTGTTCATGGTCACATCCCCGGCTACAGTACTACAGCTCTAGGAAGATTCTGCGTCTCTCAATATATTTTCCCAAATATGTGCATCTTCATAATTCTTCCATAAGTGTACAGACAGACATGTTTCCTTCTACATCATATCCAATCGGTGGAGCCAGCCACCAGTGGACTCCAGTCAAGTAGTAGATATGTCTCAAGGACATTTAAAGGAATTTGGATGCACCTTGCCTCAACTTATGTAGTTGCAAAGGGGCTAGATGTTTATTGGCTAAAAATCATTCAGCTTTTCATTTTTAATTAAATTAAAAATTTTAAAAATCCACTATGACATTATGAGTTATTCTGTATGGATCAATGACAGAAAATCTGTTGTAAATTTAGGCTGGTTTCAGGATGACAAAATGCCTGCCTTATCCTCCTGTCCACAGTCCTCACTACCATGCAGTTTCACTCTGCAGAACATAACCTGTGATTATCATTACTGCAGGGAGCTTTTTTCTAAATGAGGTAAATGGTGAAGGGAAATTGAGAATTCACAATAGACAGCTCTATCTTTGGTAATATCACAATTTCCCCAAATCAAGGATTCGCTAGGTAGGACTGTCAGCATGCAATCCCATAAACGTGGCACATCTACACATTAACAGTGTGTGTATATAGGGGTGCTCAAACACTTTTGCATGAAAAATTCTTGCACAAAATAGTGCTAAAATATTACTGTATGTGGATGGTGGGCCATGGACCAAAAAATATCCCTTTGGATTATTGTGGATTATAGCTAGTAAGAAGTGTCCTCTTAGGTCTAGCATCGCATAGACCAAAACAGAGTATCTCATCACTCAGGAATGGATTAGCAAGCTGAAAAAAGTAGTGGGCAAACTGCACTTTGTATACAACAAGAAGTGAAAAAAAGGGAGGCACAGAATGGTGTTAACTGTGCTGTATGTTTATGTTTACACCTCTGTCAAGACATATAAGATGGATTTACGAGTTTACATGCAGAAAACGTATGGCTATGGAGCAATATTAACACAGCAATACATTGTTCCAGTCAGTACAAAAGTAACAAGGTAAAATGTGTACACTTCAAAGAAGAAAGTAGGGCTACAATGTTAAAACTATGATGAAACATAGCCCTATAGTCAGGGCTATGAACTGAAAAAGAAAAAAAGAAAATAATTTTATGGATTTGAAAACTGATTGAAACCAAAATGATTTCACTCATTTCTGAGTACCAGGCATGGGTAGACAATTACACAAGAGATCACTGTGCACACGCTGGTTCAGTCACAGAAAAACAAAACGCTCGAGATGGGGGTGTTAATCTCAAGATCAGTTTAAACACTGAGGTTCGCCATTTTGGCTTTCTCTTTCTGTCTGTCTCTCTGTCTCTCACGTAAACACATACACACACATATTTCATCAAACGGGTCTCTCTCTGCCTCAGACTCCTCTCTATTCACATTTAATCTATTGCTTGTATTTGCATGCTTTATCTTTTCTTTTTTCTATCACAGAGCTGAGAAAAACACCATCTGGGAGACTGCTTCAAAACATCCAAAGATATACTCTGTTTCACTTTTCTCTCAGTATAACTCTGTTCTCTCTTTGTCTTTGTTGTCTACTGCTCTGCGTCTCCCCATCACTTTCTCTCTCTTTGTCTGTCTCTCTCTCTGTCTCCCTCTCTCCTATGTTGATCTATATCTCTCCACTGTCCACCCATTCTACATGCCTTTTCCTGTGTGACAGTGCTCTTTTTCCATGAGCACTGCAAATGGGTTTGTCAATATGTCACCCATGGCAATTTACAGTCATCATTCATCTCATAAAAAAACAATGATGAGTGATGGCCCATAAATTTTGAACAAAAGAGTTGGTGACAGCAGTGATGAATCTCCCGAGGAAGCCTGTTTTGTTAATGATAAAAAAGCTTGGGAAAAGAGGAGCAATTTTCACTGACAACTGTTATACTGGCTGTTTCCCTGCTGCGACTGTAGGACAGAGAAAATAGGTCTCCAAAGTGCAGGGTCACGTAAGGTTTGCGGAATCAACCAGTTCTCCAAAAGGATAATGCCAGTTATTTTCCACTTGGACCTTATTTTCCAAGTTTTTGCCATCCTGACAATTGATTATGTTAAAAATGTTGTCACTCACTACACGGTACAAATTTATATATATTTATATATTTATATATCATTCTCTTCTTGGTGCTGCTCTCCAAAACACACAGAAAGGGCCAAAGCAGTCACCAACAATAGAATTCAGAAGGCAAAACACCTCCTGTTCGTCACAATACCCGTCACACTGCAATGGGACCTTCCTAAATCAGATTTCCCATTATCCATTCCATGAAAATTAAGTTGCAGTGGTAAACTGTATTATGTTAACTAGCATGAAACATCAATTGCCAATTCACTTTTTGGGTTCAGCTGTTGGATATTAATTGCTTTGGCGCTTTCAGTGTGTATAGGAGAACAGCACCCATGGCAAACTAGAGGTACATAAAGCTGTACAGTGACGTTAAGTGACAAAATTCTGAACACAATCTATCATCGTGATGGCAAAAAACTAGGAAAATAAGGTCCAGGTTGAAGTAATTGTGGTGGGATTAGTGAAATTAAATGATTGTGCATTATCACAGACCACGGCAAAAAGCAGGTCAATACAGCAGGTCTGATTTTTCCATTAAGCGTCCCCTTAAGTAGCTTAGAAGTTTGAAAAAAACATATTTTTTCCATATTGTATGACAATGTCACATACCGAGACTATATCTGCTGACGCTTCACTAAAGCTGAAGAGCATCACACTTGTATTGTGAGAAATATTCATGCCATTGTGTTACACTGCACACATCACACTGAAAATGTGTAGATGTCTGCATCATTTTATACACATTTCCCTGGAATTCAGCAGGATGTGTTTGTATCTTTGGAAACCCTGAGATCTCCACTAAAATTTAAAATAAAGTTATGTAGGTATGAACAAAGCTTGCCTGCCCAGCATACATTTGTAATGATGGACCGAGCAATGGGACCAGCAGGGTTGAAGAAGAGAATAGAAAAGTGATCGGAAACATGTGAGCGAACTAAGGTGGAAAGGTGGGAAATACAATGATTGGACGCTTGGAGAATGGAGGTGACCAATTTTCCTACCTGTGCTGAAATTCAGGAATGAGAATAGTCTGGCAGAAGGTCCACTGCTGTGGAGAAAGTAGATGACAATATGATAATTTGTCCTCCTAAGCAGATATAAACCCTTAAACAAGTCTATCTGTCTGTATCTGTAATACTGCAGTATAACCAGGTATGGGGGCAATTCTACAACCATGGTTCAAGGTTTGAAGAAAGATATATTTTGTGTCCAGTATTTCAGTAATCATAACAGTGAGTTTTGTATTAGATGGGCTTAGACAAATTCAGTGTTTGTGTTAGTCAGATACACCTCTAAAATTAAAAGCAGCAACACCTGAGCTGTTTCTTTAAAACAGCTCTCCTTAATGTCAATGACTACTTTAGCATGCACACCAGGTTCATCCATGCAAACAGCAGTGGATTCCCGAGCATAACCCCAATAGCAGTGCACCACTTCCCATGCATAAAAAGGCCCAATCCAAACAGAAATCATATTTACACACCAGTTTTCATATTACTGACTAACAGAACTGTGCAGGCTGCTGTCCTGACATCCTTACTTCTGTTAAATAACCACAGCTGGCTATTTCCCTTTTTTGTTTTCATCATCAAAATTTAGCTTGGATTGTTTGGTGATGGAAAATAGCACATCAAAATTGTATCAAAAAATACTGACAAGCTTCAAAATGATGTATTCATACAATGAGAACTTCCTGTAGCTCATAAGCTTTCTGGATCTAATTGAGGATTCAATTTAGAAAAGCAGAAAACAGTCTTTTGCATAGACTGATGCAGTCATTTCGTTGCGGAAAAGTAAGTTGTTACATTAGTTTTATTTAAATGAGTAAACATGAGTAGAAAAAAACCCAGCAGATTTACAACTGACATGTAACTGGGGCATCATTAATAAAACTGCATAGATTCCATGATAAAACATTTTGTACGTACAAAACTGCACAAGAAAACTGTGTATCACAACAAATAGCCTAATCTAATTTATAAAACCATATGTATACTTCTGATCATGCAAGATTCCCTTTATGAATCCCAATCAGCTTGTAATTTTACACACACGAACAGGCCTCACGTCCCACCCTGTTAACTCACACAATTAGCCATGAATGGTAAGTGAAGCAGCCTCTTGAATATTGATGTGGATTTAAATGTGCTTGTCAGTCCATTCTCTGAGTAAGAAAATGGCAATATTGGAGTGCAAGACTAAAAAGAGAAATTTACAGTGTGAAATTCAAGCATTTGTTTGGAGGTTGAGCAGCGAGGTACTGTTTGGTGGCCTTAGTACATATATTATCAGCCATAAAAAGTTTACGGACTGCCAACATGTCACAGAGGCAGAAGTTAATGCTGCCAGCTCAGAGAGCCAGACCCTCTCAGAGACAAAAACAAATTGTACAAATATAAAACTTAACACCGCACGCATTACTACACATCAACAGGGTGTCAGAGCCACTGACAGGGGCATGGCGACGCAGAGCTTTACTCTCTTGGTGGATGCCTTACTTCCATAGGCTGATGCAGGGAAAAGTGGTGGTGAAAAGCTGGCTGATGATGTCTGTGTGCCAAGCCCCAGCGTCTCACATGTGCCCCCTGTGCCACAAAAGCAGCCGTAACACATCATCACTAGTGTTTCCCCTGTTGGTCCCCAAAGGCGACGGCAGGGGAAACAGGGGGTCTCTAGTCCCTCTGAAAGAAACAAAATATTTTATGTTACCCACCTTATTTTTGTGCACTACTTTTTTTCAGCTCAGCGTGAGAGTCCCTACTGTGTTTTGCTATCATTTACAGCTGTGCTAGTTTCTCTCCTCTCCTCTGATTGGAATAAGAACTCAGTAGCCCCGCAGAGCACTGGGGCACTCTAAAATGGACAAGCGCATCGAAAAACCCGGTTAAGTTTAGTTTTCAACAGGAAGATGAACGACTTCATCTGGCAAGGAAAGTTTTTTTTTTATTCTTTGCAAGCGAATGAGTACAAGAGGACATTTCACAATTCACAGTTACTCTGCATGTGCAATGCAAGTACAAGAGATTTTCACTCGTTCACAGACTGTAAATTATCATGTAGTTTGAACCTGTTGATTATATCCAATACTGCAAACAAGAAGGAGAGTGTGATTTACACCCGGAAGGTAAACATGATGTAACAAATTGGAGTAATGGATAAGGGAGGTGTGAGTAAGTGACTGAAGAGGCAGTACACAGACGGTCACTTGGCTGGGAACTGGTCGGCAAATAAAAGCTCACAGCGCAAAACGATAGCATCACCACAAAACCGTAAAGTAATTTTCTGATGCAGACCTCATGCAACTCAGAATTAATCTAGCCTTTCTGTTTTTGCCCTTATTACACTGAGGCTGGGGTTGTAGTGTCTGTGTGTTTAGTCTGGTCGCTCAAAGACTTGGTGTGCAGAAGCAACTCAGGTGCTCAGCACTCGTGCAGGACCACTGAACAAAGTAGTGACCAAATCAGTGAACGAGTCATTTTGGTGAACAGAGTGAAATGAACTGAATCTTCCAAATGAACAATAATTCCCACCACTACACACAGAGCTCAGCCTACAGACAGTCCATAAGTGAAGCATCGGAGAGACAAGTGCCATGAGGACAATTCGCTAAATTAGAATAAGTGAAATAAAAGCTTCCCAACAAGAGTCATTGATAAATGTAATCCATCTCAAACCAAAGATGGTCATACGTCGACCACAAACGTATGAAATTCCACCCAACTTGAATCTGGCAACAGTGGCGAACATGCAAGAAGCTCTTACCTTATTGCATTTAATTGGGTTAACCGGGCCCATCCACCCCCCCACAGCAGTCAACCAAGGGGAAACACTGATCACATATCATCACTAACTCAGTCAGGCAGTCAGCCGTATTGCTTAACACCTTGAACTGGCTCCAGTTAACTGGGACACACATCTTATGAGTCCACAGTGGAAGGTAATCGCAAAGCAGGGAGATGGCTTTTGGGGTAACTAAATGGCTTTTAGACTGAAGAAACAAATAAATGATTTTGGTGTGGATGTTCCTGTGGGATATTATTAGAAGCCTGTGATTAGAAGCAGTGGATATACAGCTGCATACTGTATGGACTAAGGATTTCTGACCATGATAACATACTGATTTTCACCTCAATCTATCACTGTTGAGATCTGTCCTGCTTTACATTGTTTTCATTTATTTACTTCCCCATAAGGTTGCATGTGCGTAATTACAAACATATCTGATCATATTCTGAGATCATATTATGAGTCTTTGAGACAATGTGTTTTTTACACACCAGTACATTAATCGGACATTTGGAGTTCTCAAGTACAGTTATGAAGTTCCTAAGTATACGCAAAGTTACACAAAAGTTGCTAACCTTGCTCCTTGTGATCCCCATGTGATCCTTCTTTCAAGCTGGTGATGGCTCTGCTTGACAGGGGTCATCGCAAGCTGTGTGAACCGAAGTGATGCCAGGGGTAGATGACCCAGAAATATCACTCTTCACCAGACTGAAAATCTGTAGAATTCCTAATCAGAAGTATTGAAGAAAAAAAAAAAAACAACATTAGAAAAAGTATGACAAGCTAGGATAGAGAAAGGAGGATGCTGGAGGTAAAAAAAAAAAAGAAAAAAGAAAAAAAGATGACTATACAAACAGTAATTACATTAAATAACCACAGGCAAATACGTGTGGGCTCAGCACAAGGGCTTTGGTAAGCATTTAGCTTCATTTTACATTGTGGCTGCCAATTCACAGAACCATCTGTACTATTATTCACACAATTATGCAGTCCAGTTTTTCATAGATATTACAATGTGCCACCCACCATACAATATGTATGGATAAACCACACCATTCATCTGAATAAGAGCATAAAACATAAAACATAAAAGCAAGTTCACATGAGGGATACACGTCTCAGAAAGTGTTGACACAGGATAGGTGTGCCACTACTGGGGGGGCTGAAGAGAAAAGAGAGAGAAACAGGATCCAGTCAGCTTTATAGCTGGCTATACAAATAAACCACAGAGGTTCTGCAAAGGCTGAGGTTATGGGGAGTTAATGATGTACGCAAGGTAGTGAAATAAACCTTCAGTAATAATAAAACAGAAAGTTATGGAAAAATTTACTTTCTGCTGCATAGGAGCAGGGCTCAGGGTAGTTAACCAGAACCTAAGAAATTCAAGAACAACACAACTAGTTTCACAGGGTAATCACCCAGAAAGTCTCACAAAGTCACACCAGTGAGGCTTCTCTTTCACACACACAGACAGTTTAGCTGTTGTCATGATAAAACCTGGAACAAATTCCTCTTGGGGTAATGAATGAGCCCAATATTAATTTAGTCTTATTTTCTCAATAAAAACACCCAATTGGGACAAATATTTCAGTTGTGTAGCAGTCATGCTATTTAACTGGTAAACTACCTTTTTTGGTTGTTACACTGACTTAGCAAGTTAAAATTATCTAACATTAACTTAGTTGGAAAGTTTACTGTAGCTAACTCAGCAAACACAGTAACCAGAGACATTATTATTTGTGCGACTTAGCCAGTGAATGCTAAAAGGATTGACGGTGTGTAGCAAGTGACCAACAGACACATGAAGTCATTTATTGGTTTAAGAATGATTTAGTCCTACCACCTGCACCACCTGCAACACCCACTGCACGTCCATCTTCCAAAGAGAGGGCTCACCTCACTGGTTATGCAAATTAGTTTATGAATGATGAACACGTCATCATTCAGAAGCTAATTTGCATAACCAGAGTTAAGGAGAGAGCTTCCTCAATCACTCTGCATTTCCTTCATCAAACATAAAGAAATGTGTATCATCTTGACCACCATTTGCTGATTTTCCCAATCTCACAAATTCACAATAAAAATATCTTTAATAGAGTTGATTGTCTGATTTTCTCATCCAAAGAGTAGGTCTAATACACCAAACAACAGTCTGAGGTATGTTACCAGCAGTGTCTCAATGTTTCAGGGTAGATGTTTTCTTCAAGGACACACATCGTAAAAATGAGATTAATTGAAAAGATCAAAAATTCAGACATAGCTGTTCAGGACCTTAAATTACATTCAGTAGTAGCAGTTTCACTAATGTCTGTGAGCATCAATCAGCTCCCAACTAGAATAGCCTCTTCACTACATAAATGCCACTTGAACACAATGAAGGCATATTCCTTTGTTGTGCACTTTGCACAGATAGATCTTTGTGTGAGGAAATTGTAAGTGTGAAAAATGAAATTCAGATATCTGAGAAGCATTTTAAAATAAATTACTGAATGTCATGGCTGCGTCGAGTGGCTACAGTGTGACTGCAACAACCTGGGTTTGGGTCCACCTCAAGACCTTGGACACTTCATCCGCCTCTTTCCTGGTTATCCCAGTCTCTTTCCACTGTGAACTTCCACTTAAAGCCAAAAACACCCCAAAAATAATCATAAATATTCCAGCACTATCAAGCTCAATATTCCAGCACTATTAAGCTCAATTGACGGCGCTGGCTGTAAACTTCATGGGTCTGCTTTTTATTAGTCCTGTACATGTGCTCAGAGAAGCTTGGTTGCTCCTACATTTCACTCGCAAATGAAGCACAGCAGAATTGACTTATGTTAATTAACGACCTTTGGTGTCAATCGTTCCAGGGATTATTTGCATATGCTCAAAATAGCACTGGAAGTAGGAAAATCAACATCCACACTTCTGTAAGACTCTCCTTGCTGCTCCCTTCATACATACTATAGCATTTTACGACAAATCACTATGCATGTTGTACAAATCAGCCAAACCTGCACAGAGTGTTGATTAGCAATGGCGAATACCCCTCACCGTCCCTGTTTCAGTTCAACTGTTGCCTGTGCAGCAAATAAGGAGCGCCTAGAAACAATATACTAGCTGTTACAAGGCAAAAATCCACCACGCTCTGCTGTCACTTTGAAAATTTTACTGGAATTTGGAGCTTTAATTCACCAAATCATACAATAAAGGTTGTGGCCTCTCATGACTATTAGTCTGAGATGCATAAGTACACACATGTATGCATTTTATCAGTGGAGTTCAGATGCATTGTAAGGCAGGAGAAGGTTCCTAGACCAGGTAGGAGCTCACTGTCTTGATTAAGGACAGATCCACTAACTGTTGCAGCGATCCAACCTGTCATCTTCTAGTTGTGTCTTTAACAAGCAGTCCACCCTCTTTTAACAATTAAAGGCCAGTAAAGGGAACTATAAAGACCAGCAACAGGCAAAGCAATGTAGAGTGACAGATATGCATGTATCACAATTTATGATACATAGGGTTTTGTGGCGTTTTTCAAGACCAATTGAAATTGTGAGGGTCACTAACACTATATGAGGCACTAAAACGTCTTTTATCACACTCAGATTATTAAGCTTTACTGTCCTTACCCATAGCCACATACAGTATTAAGGACGGATTCCGCTGTTCAGTCTCCGCAGTGTTTGGAATAATTGATCAAAGCCTCCAGCTTCAGGCTCCAAGGTGCCATATTCAAATTCTCAAATTAACAAGAGATCCTATCTTTGCCTGCTACAACATTGTCTATTATCTGATCCCAGGCCCTCCTTATGCCCTAATGGAAAATCCAGTCGAGAATGTCGAGGTCTGTCATTGCCAGGTAAGAGGTTCTAAAGTAATGAAAGAGAAGTGGACTCATTGGTGAAGTGACAATGAAGAGAGACACAGAAAACCGAAAATTGCTGATGTTACATTTCATCATATAAATGCAATCCCCATTTCAGTGGCCACTGAGGTCAGGCAAGTTTCCCCTCTCTTCGAAAACAAGAAAGAGACACAATCTGCACTTGCAAGGAAGCGTTGTCTTTTAATAATGTCAGGGCATAATTGGTTTCTGAAACATTCCATGGCCTTAATTAACTAAACGAGCCTAAAGGAACAAGAAAGGGGAAAGGAAAAGAGATGGCGAAGGTAAAGGGAGAAGGAGAGAGGGAAGTAATACAGCCGATAGAGATCAGATGCCTTATCTCTTCAGTTCACAAGTCTGCTATTCATTCCCAGTCCTCCTCTCCACCCTTCACCCACGCTCTCAATAGGTTTCCTTCTCTCAACTCAAATTAATCTACTTCACATTCACAGGCTGTCTCCAGCACATGCAGAGTAAAAAATCTGCAGCCAACTATGGGGTGCGTTCTTGTAGTAGGACTGAGTGCTCTAAAAGCGCTACACATATTTCTGCTTTAAAAGCCCAAAACGATATTCAGATGGGAACAAAAGAGCAGCCCCACTGGTAAAATAATACACACAGAGTTGATGACATTTTCCTGCTCTCAAAGTGACTTGACCGAGTTTCCGCCTGAAGAACAGTTTTGACTTTTTTAATGGTATGGTAAAGATGGAAACAGTGTTGTATCTTTACGCTTATTTTGACAACACTGAGGGGGACATGGGCTGTGATAAGCTGTAAAAATCTGATTTACCATTTTAAAGATGAAGGCAACTATATGTGTAAACAACAACAAAAACACATAGTTATATTGGGCTCTGCTCTGGCAAACACGCTGATTGACATTTTGGTCCAGTCAATCTGATGCGTTATCTCATCATAATGATGTTAATGTTTATGTTCTGCTTGGATTACGTCTTTCCATATGGACTTACTGTACCACACAGAGGAGCACCGACATTCTTTTAAGATTGCAATTTAGTGCAGTTTTTTTTTTTTTTTTTTTTTCAGCGTGTTATTAGCATTGCTGGTAATTATGTGCTGATTATGTCGTGGTTGAACAACACAGCTACATACAGCACAAAATGAACAGAAGACACTGTCTACAGCCATCTGAGAAAGTGATTTATGTGGTGCAAAATTGCATTTTGGGGTCTTAACTTAGAAATCAAACTACGAAAAAAAAAACATCTCCATTCATTCATTCGCCATGATACCTTTTAAAGACATTCCAACACTTAAAATCTTAGAAATTGTATATTCAAGCAGGTATACCTGTATTTCATGCTAATGCTCTTGATAAGGTCAAAAATAGGCTTTTAGCAGTGGAGTTTCTGCATATTAATGACTTGTAGAGCAAAATGCATGAGCACAGCACAAACCAAATGTTAAGTGAGTCTGACAAGGAGTTGCTAGGGGAAAAAAAAAAAAAAAAAAAACATCCCATTGCACATTTAAGCCTTGCTACACGAGATTTCACAAGATTAGTATAATAATACATCTATGAGATAAATGGTGGATTCATTTCAAAATTCAAAGATGGGAACAGCTTATCTTTGTGTTTGAACAGGACGACTGTGATCACACCTCTGATCTCATGTCCTCATCTGGGAATTACAGGACATCTAAGAACAAGAAAAACAATAGCCACACACTGACTCGTACTCCCAGTGGACATGCCATTTCAAACCACTGTGGGATTTTCCATCAGGCATTTTGTACAGTAAAGTGGTGTTTCTTTTTAGCCCTGTCTTACTTTCACTGCATGAGTGGACCTTACTGCATGTACACGTTGGAGTGCGGGTATTCTTTCTCCGCTTAACATATGTATTTTATGATTTCCAAACAACGGCCTCAGATCAGTGGTGCGAGAAGTAAACTTTATTCAGTACTGACTTGATTTTGCACCTTTACAAACCTCCCAGGTATTGTAGAAAGGAAGATGCAAGACATTGCCAGTGTTTTGCTCCTTGGATGTAGGGCTCTGCTTCCAGTTACACGACACCTGGGGGATATCTTCATCTTAGCCATCATTAAATAAGAAAGTCTGTATGAACAAGAGGCAAGACCACTGGCTTTCCACACTCCAGCCACAACTGGTTTAAGAATTACTGCTCTTTCATTCTCGATCCAAAATAGACATGTGACATAGCGTTGACTGCAAACTTTTACTATGGAAATATGGATCTAATGCACTTTATTTATGTGGACACACATGTGGTTTTCACAAAACGATTCCTGTCTTTGAGTTCAAAACGTGGTCATTTCTATCTGCATGTTTCTCTCTTAAATGGGATGGGATCCACTGACTTCTGTTGGTGCTTTCCACTCAAAATAATTAGTTTTGCAAACAGAAAGCTAACACATTGATTACATAGCTGGCTGTTCTGTGACCACCTTTGGCTAGAATCAGTCTAGTTTGCTGCTGAGCCATGAAAAAAAAAAAAAAAATAGCTGGAAAGGTAGTTACCATGTCAGTTTCTTTTCACTACAGCTCATGACTGTGCAACAGGTCATCATGGGTGACTAACCACTTAGCCATTGACATTTTTTTTTAATTCCACAGATTCTGTTGAGGTTATAAAAAAATGTGTTTGTTTGTCTGACTTTTTCCCACATATTTCTCCCATGAGCCTTATTGGCATTTGACTAGTGATACATGGGGAATAATTTACAATAATGGCAGAGCTCATCGGTGATCTTAATCCTGTGCGAATTGGCCATATCCACAATTTGTTAAGTAAAATACCAGCACAAATTACCGTCCATTTTTCAGCAAACACAGAGGTCCTCTGATCATGTTAGTCCCGTGTGTACTGGCATCCCAGTAATTTGGGTTTGTATTTATTTATTTTTTTATTTATCTTTAGCAAAATTTTCCTCTTTTCCGAGAGAATTATGGAGGCTGCGGTGGAAATGACAAATGAAAGTTTTGAAAATTGCAAATTCAGGAGGCTGATCTCACTACACAGCATGGAGGCCCATTCACAGAAAGAACGAGCTCAAACCCACCAGAAGAGTGAAATCTTGAAAGACGATGAGATGGATGAAATGCATGGCAGAATGAGGTAAACAGACTCAGTACAAACTCCTTTAGTGCTGTTGCTGCTGATTTTACATGGAGTCTTGACATTTTCAATGATATCCGGGAGGTTGAAGTCAGAAAATTTGAGCAAAATACAGACTTGGCTTAACCTAGTGTGTGTGTGGTGCACAAAACAGACACAGGAGTAAATTCGAAATCACATGAGGTCCTCAGGTAACCCTAGTCCCATGTAAATAGGGCTAAAGATGATTGATTTTTTTGACCCAGAAGTCTCACAAATGCTCACATATCAGAGACTAATGACAGCATATGACTTTTGAGGCCAATTGACCAACCTCCCCTTGATGGAGCAAAATCATATGAGCATTTTCTGACCTGTGTCCCACTGCTGAGCACTCACCCACTGACATGATTCTGTCAGGATTTGCGGAGCTCATGCATTTTTTACATAATGAATGTGCAGGATGCTCCTACTTCCAGTACACTCCAGTTACATTGCATTGCACCTTCTTAGTTGATATTGTAGAAATAATATTTTTAGCATTGCTGTACATTGCTGTTTACTGACGGCTCTTGAGTGGGCAGTCTTGGGAGATGACCATTAACAAAATTATTTGGAGGTATGGAGATATGTGTACTACCTAAAGACAATGCTGCAAAGCAAAATATCGCTATAATTTTGTAACTGAGCTGCAATCTGTGGTGTACAGTTGAGCAAGAACATTACAGATTGTCCATGAAGTAGTAAAGTGTGGAGTTTAGGAATTAATTGGTTTTGTGATTTTATAGTGTGTTCTGTTTTAAAGGCCTCATCAAAAAACATGTCCATTCAGCACATTGTGTCATCTCTTCATCAATCCAACCAACCCGGACTATTAGATTTTCATCTCTCACAGTTTACATCAAAGTGAAACACACCATAATTTTTTTTATACAAAAGTCTTTATCCAATTGTGTTCACGGAGTTACATTGCCGGACGGCACCTGGCCTTGCTTTATGAGCGTGCGGAGAAGGGCCTTGAAAATTGAAAACACTAATTGCGTTTTCAGCGTGTGATAAAAAGAGGGACAAGCGCTCGAGCCGGAGACCTGTACAGAACATTAAAGTCAGAAAGGAGCTGGAATAATAAAAGGGCTGTTGAGCTCATTAACTTCCTTTCTCCTTTTCCCTCCTTCCCTCTCTTCATCTGTCCTTTCAATTAAACGGCTTCCTTCCATCCTCCCTTCCTTGTTTTTCTTGCCTTCTTTCTGATCTCGCCATCCATTTTTCTTCCTTGACATCTGCCACCCTGGTGCCTTCCCTCTATCCGTCCTCCCTTCCATCCCCTCTTTACATTCCACACTTACATAACTTTGCATTCTTACATATCACCTTGTTTACTCACTTTACACTCACTTGCAATAAGATGGCTGTGCTGTGGGCTTTATCCCCTTTGCCTGCAGTTAAACACTAACGACTAAACACATTAGCCATATCCTTTATCATCTGGAAAGCCACGTCGACCCCAAACCCAGCCAATCCTGCCGCTTTGTAATTAATGAGCGTTCTGTTAATGATCTCATGCCCATGCTCTACTGACTGATGGAATGTTTTGGGAATGCGTCGGCAGGTCACTGTGGTTACTGGGCGTCTCGTTAATGATGGAAAGCTCGCCGCTAACGAGGGGGCGGAGTGACGGCGCATGTCCAAGCAGGTGTGGCCGAGGCACTAGGATATGGCTAATCAAAATGGAATTAGCGGGCTGATAGCCATCAGATCTGAACGCTTGTGTTACATCGCTTCAGCGTTTTCTCGTGGTGGAGAAAAGACGAAGGGAATTTGTGGATGCTAGGTCAAGGAGGATGAGAGAGAATGGAAACATTTCATAGTTATAGGACTTTTTCTCTTCTGATCTTGGCACTTGTTTTCCGATCTGCCTATTTTTTTCAATCTCTCTCTTACAGCAAATGCTATCCACCTTGAACCATCTCTCCTTTTTGCCATCTCTCCGTTCTTTATCACTCTCCTGCAAAAGTCCACGGCTGACTCTGTCATTCCTCTCCTGCTCTCTCCAGCCCTCAGCAATGTGATTTTGCTGCCAAGGCATTTTCTCTGTTTGTGGTGGCCATTCGTCTATAAGCTGGATTTATAGTAGCAAATCCAAGGCTTTCTTTACCAGCTTGTCCTTACTCTCAACTAATATGTGTGTGAGAGAGAACAAATGTGTGCATGTGTGTGTGCGTGCGCGTGTGTGTGCGTGTGTGTGTGAGTATGCACTGTTTGTTCCAGGATTTTACTTCTCATTGGAGGCTGAAGGTCCTCACGCCTCCTAATCCACAATGATTGGCTGGCTGCTGGCTCCCTCCAAATATGGTCGACTGCCCCTCTGCCCTTGTGATGCTGCAGCCCTCTAGTCTCTCAAATCCCCCATCCTGCTCCAAAGCCCGCTTCCCTCCTCACCCCCCACCGTACCTCTTCTCTCTTTCTCTTGCCAAATCTCCAAAAGGCATCCAGTATAATTCACCACCGTTTGTATAATACATACAGTAAGAGCAACAGTGAGACCAACTTTTGTGCTGTAGTGCCCCTGGTGGACAAATTCAGAATAAAATCAATAAATAATTTATGGTGATGCTGTTTACACTGGAGTTTTGAGCTGAATGAATGTATGATTAAACACAAAACAGTTGTATAATTCATTGATGTGACTCACCTTTGTGTGGCTGCAAACTGCAGAAATTAATGTGAAGGCATAAAAGTCTACACTGCACTCTGCTCTTTTTACAGTTAGGTGCCCTTTAATTAAACTTTAATTAAGCTCAAACTGAAAAAATTAGCATGTACCACATAATGGTCTGATTGTGTCCACGTATTTGTGCAGTATATTAATTTCCCATTTCAAAACTATCGTATTACTCAGTCCCTTGAACTTGAACTCAAACTTGAACCCTTTGAGAGTGTGTAACTTTCACAGTTACATTTAATAATGGATACATTACTCAATAACATAAAAAATGTAATGGGCGCTCAAGTCTTCTCAATATTACAGCAATATTTTCCTTAGAGATTCCAGTCAGCCAGGCTATCTCACACTTTAAAATATGCATAGATTTGGTAGATAGGAATTCATAAGGGCTACCTTTCACATTCATGTATTCACATCCCCGACTCAAAAATATTAATTCACCTAACACCCTCATTATTTCAACCATGAACTCCAACTCACCTCACACCCTCCTTTTCAATATCATTATTAAAGCCCCCCTCCTTTTGCCTACACGCCATTCTATTATTTAAACTATGACGATGTAATATTTCCACCAGTGATGGTAATGTCTTGTCCCAGGTAATTCCAGATTGGGAAGCCTGACGACTCATTTCGGAGAGAAGTGTGGGGGCTAATGGGAAAGTGACCAGGGCTGAAGAAAGATAGAGACCTTTTCAATTACTTTGGAGGTGAGAGGACCAACCGTTCCACTATATATGATTGGCAATAACACCATAATAATCAGGAAGTTGGGAGAGCAGGGTGATTTCGCAGACGTATTCTCTTCTATTAGTATAAATGCCAAGGGCCCTGTGCCACCAAGAGCTAAAACTGCAGGGATTGCATCAACTGCTGGAGAAGAGGCTAGATGGTACGTCTGTACTATGATAAGGTTGTGGAATTTAATATTATGTATGCAAAATTCAGTTTAGATAACAGTCTGAATAAACATCTCCCCTCTTTGCCTTTTCATGTGTCGTCTAATCTTCCGTTGATGAATATTATGTAGCCTATTTGTTACTTAAAAAGTTCATTTTAAAAGCAATAAGACAAGAGCCGATACCTTACATTCATCATTTTAAGTCTCTAGAATATAAAGATTTGAATATTCACAAGTAGTGCCATTTTACCCAAAAGCACTTATGTGGCATACTATTTTGGGAATCAATGTCTTTTTTTCTATCAGTCATTTTGTAATATGGTGCTTTTTTCAAGTGGTGTATATAAGTCATTTTGGAACGAGGCGCTTTGTTTACTTTACTCAAAATAGGTGGTAAATCAATGTTGGGTAATGCTTTGTGTTGTTGTTCTGATGCCAAACCAGTCCACTATTCTCCATGCACCTGCAGATGTCACTTGCTGGTAATTTAATGGCAGTTAGTGGTGTTTTTATACGGCAGCTACACTGAACTGATGAACCAATGATCCATCATTATCTCCCAGGAGAATAAATACCATTATCCGTATACACACATTAGCCTTGGCAATTAGGACCTGAAATTGTAACATTTCATCCAAAATCCAGCAATCCAATATGCTTTTCTTTTTATTTTCTTTTTTTTTAACTTCACTTATCTAGGGGAGGATTTTGCTGATCACACATGCTATTATTCAGCTTAACCTTACATTCATACAGTTATGCACTTTCCTATCTAGGACGAAACAAAGTGTTTATAGCTGATGAATGAGTAGCTGCACTGGAGCAGTGGGAATGCTAAGTGCCTTGCTCAACAGTATCCAAGAAATACACCAAGGTATGGTGTAACTGAGGAATTTCCACCCTATGTGAATTTAATACAGAATAAATTGCACAGTCCAAGTGTCTGATATATGAGATTAGGTACAGCAATGGGAAAAATGCCAACAAACAAACGTGTTATCTTGGGTCAGATAGCTCTGTTTCTGCCTGCGCCTGTTTGTCCCAAAATGGCTCCATTAGCAAATACAATTTCAGTCGTTACAGACGAGTGAAAACCCTATCAGAAGGAAGCACACACTGCAGTCAAACACACACACACGCTCACACACAGTATTACCCAGAGGCAGGTGTGTATGCCTACACAACACTCATACACAACACACATAGACAGGATAAGGTAAGTGTGTACGTTCACACACATCACATACACTTGCGGGCAGGCGCACACACACACACACACACACACACACACACACACACACACACACACACACACACATAAACACACACAAACACACACACACACACACACACACACACACACACACACACACACACACACACACACACACTAAAAAACAGGTAGACAGCACTATTGCTTTCCTCTTGAACAATTTGAACCAGTGCCAGCTGTTAAAAGCAGCTCATTGAACATGAAGGAAAAAGGGCCAAGGATGCATTATATGAATCAGACTCTGAAGAGAACTATCAGCAAAGAGAAATATTCTGAGATAGCTCAGTCGCTGACTCCTATATTTGAGCTGTCGTTGTGATTGCAAAGTGGAAACAGAGAGAGAAAATGAAAACATGGAAAATAAGGAACGAGAGAAAGCAAAAATAAGACGGAAGAAGGAGAGAAATGTGAAAATGAAAGAAATGGAGAGAAAATGGAAGAGGGAAGATGGAACACGATGGAGAGCAAAAGAGAGATTATCTACTGTTGGCGGATCTCATTTCTCAACAGTATGTTGGGGTGAAATGTGTCGGGTTGGCTAAAAATCAGCCGTGGCTAAGCAGAAAAGTATTTGTCTTGTTGCTAGTGGAGGATTTGTAGTGCTGTGTGATAGAGGTTTAAGACTGCGGTCCAGATTCATGGTGCAGACCTAGTGAAAATAAGTCAGTAAAGCAAAAACAGAGTCTGCATCAGTACTCTTAGCTGGAATTAACAAGCTTAGTTGGACAGAAAGATGGATGGATGTATGCATGGATGGATAAATGGAGAGTTATCAATTTATTCAGATCGCATTTAGCTGTTACAACAAACACTTCAGACGGATGGGTGGATAGGCAAACATGGATGGACAGATGGAGGAAGTGACATTTTCATCAGCCCTAGAAAAAGCAAACATTGTAAACGTATTGCACAAAGGAGCAGTAAGGAATGCAGCTGTGAGAAACTTTCTTCTCTCCTTGGTTTGTCCTTGACGCAACTTGCTGCACCTGCGGTGTTCCTGTAAATTAACTTCTACGGAGGCTTTACACATATAATGGGGTGATTCTGGTGGATTCTGTACAGCTTATCCATATACAGCCATTCAAGTCAGCAGGGCCCAATGTTACAAAATGAATTCAATCACACTCACTTCACAGGCAGCCAATACATTTTCACTGGCAGTTGTGTGTCTTTGTGTGTGCTGGCACATCTGTGTGTGTGTGTCTGTGTGTGTTTTGTTGTTATAATTAATTGCATTTGACAGCCTGTACTTCCCTCACACTCTCTCCAACTGGAGACATCTGTTTGTCATTGAAACCCCATAGCGATAGGGACCCCCCCCTCAAGAAGACTCACACACAGAAATATGTGTGCGCATGCATGTGCACACACAAGACAGACTATCTGGCATCAACTGTAGACAGATGCCACATTTAAAATATGGAGAGGAGTGTTAAATGTGGATTGCAAGTGTGAGAACAGATTGAGAGAGGGAGAGCAAGAGAGAGAGAGAGAAAGGGAAAAAGCTCTGAGGTTGACAAATAAAGGAGAAGCAACCCCAAAATAACTGCTGATGCTCTTATTTGTCATTATCTACAACTTTCTGAATTAGGAAGTGCTTTGTTTTGTATGCAAAGACATTCTATCAGTTAACACTCACCTCTTGTCAACATAAAACAGTTGACAGCACAGAGGTTGGAGTTTATGCATTCAACTAAGCATTCTGTGTCTTTAACCTGCCGAGTTGTGTCGAATTACAAAAAAAAAAAAAAAAAAAAGTTTTTAATTGCATGCCTCATGGAGAAAAGTTTCCAAAAACTATTAGAGTTGAGCTGATTGGCGTTCAGCGTTAGAGAACGGTTAGGTTTAGGCATAAAACAAAAAAGTCTTGCAGGAATCAGAAATCAAACTTGGGTCCCATAAGTGAATGTCCTCCATGGATTGTCTTACACTTTATACTACGTCACCATCCCCTGCGTCTCATACTGACGTAAAGACTGGCTTTGGCTTCTAATGGATGCGTTTTAGCATTTCGGTATCAGATGCAGAAGGCCATGACCAAGCTATTAAACACCCTTGGAGTGAGAATGAGTTGTGTGTGTGTGTGTGTGTGTGTGTGTGTGTGTGTGTGTATGTTCACTGCACCCCAAACCAATGTACTTTTGCTAAAAAAAAAAAAAAAAAAAAAAAAAATTGCTAAATAAACTACTTTCTGCAAATGCTTTCATGCATGAGTACCTGTTCGTGACTGGCGTGCACATTCACCACACTGAAGGTCCACCTGTAGCTTTGTCACTGACCAGGAGTCCAACTCACTGGTTACACAGAATGTTAGTGGGGAATTCATTATAAACGTCTATTTGCTGTTTGTCTTGTTTTCCTTAATATGTGTTTCTGACATATTATTCTGGCAACTATGAAATAATTCAGCACATATTTGTGAAATGAACAAGTTTTCTCCAAAGCTCAAGGCAAAAGAACCCCGACATGAGAAAGTCAAAATGTCAAGAAGCTAAATCCCAGAGTTAGATTTCCATCAACAATTACTCAAAGACAAAGTTTGCCAATACAGTGGACGTGTCTGGAAGGATTCGACGTGGAGCATGCACAAAAAATTATTGAATGTCAAAGCTCAAATAACATCCCAACCACAAAGACAAACTACACTTCATTGCTATTGCAGCTTTTTACTTTGATTCTTGCTCTGGGAGACATTTATTTGTTTTCCCTGGTGTTATAATGTCAGTTTGAATTCCACCATGACGGCCTACAGTCACGTGTGTCCTCTGCCTCAAAATTGTTGATGATGGTGTTCTGGCCCGTCCAGAAATAATTAGTGACTAATGATTGGCTGCTTGGTCAGGTCAGTGCAAAGCCAAACTGAGATTAGAATTGGCTCCATGGGTACAATATATTATCTGTGTTAAGGGAGGTGTGAACTCAGAAGATATATACGCAACCCCACACACACACACACACACACACACACACACACACACACTCCTGATCTAGCACAGACATGCACACACCTACCTACAAGCACCAAGCGGATGCATCCATCAAATAAAGGCAAAGAGGGCAACCTCCCCTGGCCCTCTGAGAATGGCCAGGCGCATGGGGGACATGCTACGGGAAACAGCCAGGTAATAACAACTGTGTGTATATTGACTCATATGGTTTTTGAACAGAAAGCTCATAACCGAAGTATTGGGATGGAGTAGTGTAGCCAGTGAGGTATCTCGGTTTCATCAGACCCACAGTTTCCATGGAGCTGAAGACTACAGGGTCAGTGTTCATGTCCCACACTGGCAGTGACAAAAGAATGGTCTAACTACTTTTTCTGAATGCAGAGATTAAGGATAATATAAACACGGAAGGTAATATCAAAATGATTTTGTAATGAAAACAATGCTGCTTTATAATGGAGTATGGCAGAACATAGCCTTAGGGCATTTTTAATACTGGCCATATTAAAATGTGCATACCTATAATTTAAAATCGTTCATCGCCTACTCACACTGCTCAAGTTAGCTTTTGCCTTGAGAAACTTACCTTCGTGGTGAAGCAATGGCCTCAGGCTGGTAGAGTAGTGTTGCAATCTTGACTGGAAGGATGATACAGTTTCCACTCACTTGGCTTTCACCTTTTTATTGGGAAATTGTATTGGCACCAACTGAGCTACACCATTGAAAAAGACTATAACAGTCATGGTGCACAAATAATGCAAAACTATCACTAAACATAATTACACAACACAAAGACTAAGTGATAAGCAATACACATACAATTCTAAATAACTAAATGGGAAACATGAGCTAAACAACAATGAACTGGGGCTAAGAAAATGTCCAATGCCCAAAGGCATGCTAGGAAGCTCCGCCCACCTACCATCAACACACAAAAACAAAGCCTGGCAGGAAGTCCTCCTGTACAAATTAATTGCTAAAGATGCTAGTCACCGGAAACTTCCCACTTTGCTGAAGCTTCCTGCTAGTCTTTAATATAATACAACTGGCCACTCATTTTCAGCCTCAAATGGGAAACTTACAGTCCAGTCACATACATCGTGAAATTGTCCACGGAAAAAAAAAAAAAATCAGGATCTAAACCATGCTTCAGTTCAGTTTTTAGTTAGTATTTGTGATAATGCAAAGCCTTTTATACATCTGCACTGCAAGTTATGCTGCCTACAACTTGAACTCCTCTCCACGGTGCTCTGCAGAAGTTTATTAATGTTTAGGATGTACTGTGGATGTTACAAAAAAGTATTTCCAATCTTTTTCCAGCAAAATAGATTTTCATATTTGCTCTGAATAAATGTAAAACTTAAATACAAACATGTGATTCTATATATGTAATTGCAAAATGAGTGCTCTGTTGGATTTTGTTGAACGATCCCAGCTCCACGTGGGACATGTCTCATCACTAAAGCTAAGGCTTTAGTATGGGTATGCTATGTCCAAAACAGGTCGCTCCATCCTTAATAAAAGTGATCAGTCCATCACTTTCATTAAGGTGCCCTTGCCAGAGTGATGCATTCAGACTGATTCTGTAATTAAAAATACATAAAATTTGTTCTTTTGTAAAAAGTAACTTAAAAATCAATGAGAAATAAGTTAGGGCTTTACTGCCTCGTGGCATAAAGTGACTATAATCTATCACTGGGTACTGAAAAGGATGTTGATCACTACCAGTGACTCAATGATTACTGAACTATGAGATTTATGGTTTTCAAAACTCACTTTTATTCCTGTACTCACAGTTTTGGGACCCTCCCCCAGAAAAAAAAAAAAAAAACATAATGTCACATAACAAAGAGCTGCAAATCACTGAGTAGGATATGGAGTCAGCATGATACAACACCCATAGCCTGAGGGGAGAAACATGTAGACGGCATCTCCCTCCTCCAGCATTATAATCAATGCATTAGATATGCGAACATAACCCACATCATCATTTTCACCAGAATTATGCATGAGTCTTTTGTGACTGGTGTAGAAGTCCTCACATATCTGCACATTTGTACTGGGCATCTAAAACATGGCGTGTGTGAAACAGTGAGAAGAGTCCTGTAACCGGGCGCTGTGAGGAAAACCACATCAGCGGAGAGGGTTGGAGAGGGGTCAGCTTTGTCTGTCGCTCTGATCTCAAATTGTATTTTAAATGGCCTTGGGGTGGCAGGGTGGCATCATAAGCATCCACCTTTGAGCTCCGGGGGTGGTGTAGCTGATCCTGTAATCAGACCTTCCTGTGAAGAGGCACAAGAAAAAATAGATTTCCCTACAGGGGTCAGCTGTTGCATCACATCATCATTGCTATTATAGAAAGTACCATTTCAACATCCCAAATCAGAAACTATGATGGTGTCACACACAAAAAAATAAATTATCTTTCACAGAAGGACTTAAGACTAAATAATCAATGTTATACCTGTATTTCGGCTGTAGGTGAGGCCAGTGTGGGTGAATACTCTTGAATCCCAGTCTTGAATTT